>NC_045431.1:217973961-218161461 GCF_902635505.1 Sarcophilus harrisii | reverse complement strand
AGTGAGCACTGGAATAAGGGAGCCAGGAGAAGTCCCATGTAGAAGGGGCCCCTAAGCTGAACCTTGATTGAAGGTGGTGGGAGATGGAAATCCAAATTTAGGTAACAGCAAGCAAGATTAAAGCAGAATACTTCCTTCTTCCTCATCAAAATGCTTGAAGATTCCCAAGTAGAATAAATTGTCAGGAAGCTTTCAACTAGGGACTTGGCAATGAAACAGACCCCAGAAGGGGAAAATCTCTCCAAAAAACAGAAGAGAATCTCTTTTTTTTGCTGAAAAAACAGTCATTTAGCTAATTATACTTGCAAGGTCATTTCATTCTGGTTTTCCTCAGATTCATCGGACATTTCTGCGCCACGGAAACTAAGAAAATGACATTCAGACCATCTTCATTGTAGAGCCATAGTTTTACAGTGACTGAAAAACTAGGATCCATATCATATCTTCTCATGTTTAAAGCATCTGGGCAAATCAAGGTGTGGGAAGGAAGAACCACTGGGAGTCATTCTAATGGTAAATGGGCATCGCCCAGGGACCATGCTTGGGCATTGAAAGGTCAAGGGCTTGTTGGTTCCCAAATCATATTCCCTGTCATTCAAATGGTGGATGGGCAGCTTGGCCAAGTGGTGACATAGGAAAATTCTTAGAATGGATCAATCAATCAATAAGCATCAATCAAGTCCTTAAGAGGTATCAGGCACTGTAAGCATTGGGATACAAAGGAAGGCAAAGAAAAAGGTCCTGCCCTCAAGGAACTTGCTTTCTAATGGGGGAGACCATCTAAATTGATACAAAAGTGCAGCATTCATAGAAGGCAGACTCAAAAGAAAGGTATTTATTAGCTACTAGTCTTCAGTGTTAAAAGAAGCCAATAATTTTAAAAGAGGTGGAAGGAGAGCATTAGAGTCAGGGGGACATCCTGTATGAAGCCATGGCGATGGGAAATTAAATATAATGGGAAATAAATATATTAAATATAATTAATTAAATATATTAAATATAATAAACAGGATTTAAGATGATAGGATGAGAACAGCAAGCACTTAAACTTTAGAAAATCACATTGGCAGCTGTATGGAGAATGGATTGGAAAAAGGAATGAAAAATGATTTAATTCAACAAAGTTGTATTTACTAAGTTTCTACTCTAGGCTTGAGATATAGAGAGATATTTTTTAAATGAATAATCCCTTCAGTCTAGGACTTACATTTTACTGAGATGATACAGCATACATTCTAGTAAGGAGATATAAGGCCATTTAAGGCGGGAAATTGGAAGAACCCGAAAAGATTTCAAGGGGCAGAATGAGAGAATTGTTTCCCACAAACCCCTAAAGATTTGTTATGATGAAGAGAGGATGTATGTGTGCCCCGGTCTTTTCTGTTTACCCTGGATCATGAATCGATAGCACAATTCTGAGCTTTAAGGGACACAACATATCATCAAGCCTTAGTCTCTCATTTTATATGTAATTTGTCACCCAGAACAGAAAGTCTGAGGTACCATCAAGACAAGTCAACAAGCATTCATCAAGTTTTCCTTATAATGGAGGCAAGATGCTAAGTATAAACCTGAGTTCTATCTTACAAGCTTTTGAACTAGATGAATAGTCAGGCCTTGGGCTCAAGAATATCTGAGTTCCTAGGAGATGACCATGAACCATTACATAGAATTCCCAATCCCTATATTTTTGCCCATTTTTGATTTCCTTCAGGCTAATTGTACACTACTTCAGAATCCAATTCTTTTTGTACAGCAAAATAACTGTTTGGACGCGTATACTTATTTTGTATTTAATTTATACTTTAACATATTTAACATATATTGGTCAACCTGCCATCCAGGGGAGGGGGTGGGGGGAAGGAGAGGAAAAATTGGAACAAAAGGTTTGGCGATTGTCAATGCTGAAAAATTACCCATGCATAGAACTTCTAAATAAAAAACTATAAAAAAAAAGGAATATCTGAGTTCAAATGTGACCTCAGATACCTACTAGTTGTCTGATCCTAGGCAAGGCACTTAACCCCTGTTCTGCCTCAGTTTTTTCATCTGCAAAATGTGGGTAACAATAGTACCTAACTCCCAAAGTTGTTGTGAGAATCATATAAGATAATAATTATAAAGTCTGTAACACAGTAAACACTCTATAAATATCAGATGTTGTTGTTAACTATTATCTTCAAAAATAAAATCACGTAAGCCAGGTAAGTTAGCAGAGTGCCTTTCTTTATCCAAGGTTTTCTCCCAAGAATATCTGAATTCTAGTTTTCATCTGTCAGTGTTCAATCATATCTGACTCTCCATGATTCCATTTGGTTTTTCTTGGCAAAGATTCCGAGGTGGTTTGCCATTTCCTTCTTCAGCTCATTTTACTGAAGTAAACAGAATTAAGTGACTTGCCCGAAGTCATACAGATATTAAGTTTCTTATATCAGATGAATCTGTGATGGGGGATCTTCCTGATTCTAAGCCCAGTGCTCTATCCACCTAGCTGCCCTAGCTTTTATGTAGCTGTCCTCAATTACCTGGCAAAAACCCAGTGGGCAAGACCAAGAATACAGAACAAGTTTATTATACATAAAAAAGAATAAAAGTACTTATATCTGAGTTCATAATCAATAAGCCTTTTTCACTGGTGAACACCACCTTTCCTGGGGATCTCTAAATCCCTCTAGACTTCCATTGACCTTCTGGAATTGGGATTACCAACCCCCAAAATAACTTAGGGAAGTTAATAGTTGCTTTAAAATACAATGAACATTTTTAACTCTTTAAAGTTTGTAAAACACTTTAAAATATTTAGTTTATTTTTTACATTTTCAAAAACTTTTGAGTTCCAATTTTTTTCTCCCTACCCCACTTCCTCCATCCATGAAAAGGCGATCAATATGGTTTCAATTATATAAGTGAAGTCATGCAAAATATACTTCAATTTTATGTTGCAAAAAAAAGAAAAGAAAAATAAAGAAAATGAAAATATATACTTCAATCTGCATTCAGAGTTCATTGATCCTCTCTCTGGAGATGAAGAATATATTTCATTGCATGATTTTGGGAATTGTCTTAGATCATTGTATTAATCAGAGTAATTATGTCTTTCACACAATATTGCTGTTACTGTGTCCAGCGTTTTCTTGCTTCTGCTCACTTTACTTTGCATCAGTTCGTATAAGTCTTCCCAGGTTTTTCTGAAACCATGGCTTGTCATTTCTCACAGCACAAGTGTTCCACAACTTGTTTGACTATTCATCAGTTGATGGTCTTGATTTTCATGAAGAAAATGCTAGGAAGATGGGAAGGGGGAAATATAAAACTGGGGATCCCCCAAACCACAAGGACAAAAGGTTCCTATCCCCATTATCCAGAGGTGTAAAAACCAAGACCCGGGATGGGAAGTGTCTTGCCTACGATTCTACAAATACTAAGAAGGATCCTGATGGTGGGACCTTAAGTGTCCTCTCATCCTGCCCTCTTAGTTCATAGAAGAAGAACTGGAGGTCCAAAAGGTTCAATGATTTGTCTGATATTATTGAACTAGTAAGAGTCAGAGCTGGTCTTTGAATTCTTGCCCTCTGACCCTAATGGACAGCTAGGGAGGACCATAATGCATAGGGTGCTGAGCCTGGAGTCAGGAAGACATATCGGTCTCAGACACTTGCTATCTGTGTGACCCTGGGTAAGTCACTTATTCCTGCCTCAGTTTCCTCATCTGTAAAATAAGCTGCTGATGGAAATGGAAAACCATTCCAGTATCTCTACCAAGAAAATGACATGAATGAAAAATGATTGAACAACAACCTCTGACTCCAAATTTGGTTTTCTTTCTTCTGTAGCACAAGTTACAAAGCTGGAGGCTAAATAAAGCCAGATCCTCAGCTCCCTAATCAGTTAATCACTTGTTTCAGGATCTGAGAGGGATGGGAATTATTTCCTAGTATCATGGACCCCTCCAAAGACTCCTTCAAATCCTGACTTTGCTTTTCAGGTTTGAGGCCGTGGACTAACTCTCTGAACGTGACTTTCCTTGTCTGGAGAAGCACAATCAAAAAAGTTGCTTTAAAGAAAGCATCTTTATGAACTTTTAATGCTGTAGAAATGGCATTTTTACGCAAGGGATTTCCCTCCATGAATGACCAGTGCCTGTAATTCCTACATGTCTGCACATTTTTGGAAGGAAGAATTTAATAATGGAGAGAGCTTAGGCTTTGATGTCAATGCATCTGGATTCAAATCCAGCCTCTGATGCTACCTGTGGGTCTCTGAACCTCATCTGGGAGATGAGGGGGAGGGCAGCCTGGGTGACCTCTGAGATAGTTCACCTCTGAATCCGGGATGACACAGTTGCGATATGGAATGCCATTGTCTTGTATTCACTCATTCACATCCAATCAGTCTCACCGAGTCCTGTCCATTCTCCTCGGAAATAACTTCTGTTCCCATCACGTGCTTTTCTCTCTTGCCAAACAGGGAGATTTGTGGGAGAGGATGCTCCTAAAACCCTCCCTTCCCACTGGTTTTGGGTGGAACCCAGAGTTAGAACTGATCCCTGCCTAAGGCAGTCAGCACTGAGAGATGGACAGATTCATCCAAGAGGAAGACAAGATGAAGGCCATACAAAGGGGCTGGGATGAATGTGGGGAGATGATGTCCAGAGGTTATGGCTTATGGATCTTGGGTTCAGAGCTGGGAGAGATCTTAGATACCATCTAAACCAATTCCTTCATTTTAATTAATGAGAAAATTCAGGCCTGGGGAGAAAAAGTCATTCTCCCAGGGTAGTGAGTTGCAGATTCAGATATTTGCCATGAATTCATAGGATGCAGGTAAGACAGTGCAGTTTTATGGATAAAAAAACTGGCCTTGAGATTGCACATATTTAACTTAGATCAATTGCTTGCTGTTTTGAAGAGAGAGGGAGAAAAATTTGGAACAAAATCTTACAAAAATGAATGTTGAAAACTATCTTTATCTGTATTTGGAAATAAAATACTACTGAGAAAAAAAAAGTGGCCTTGGAATAAGGAAGAGCTGGATCCAAGTCCCATTGCAGGTCCCCTAGGACTGAAATACTCCTCTTCCTTGCCTCTTCTTAAACTCCCTGGATTTCTTGCTCATTTTGAATTGAATGAGTTATCTCATACCTAGGCTTTCTTAAATCTTAAATTAAAAATGTAATTCTTCTACATTTTCTATAAAATAATAATAATAATGAATCTTCTTTTTAAAATTATACATTTTATTCTGAATTTGAGAAATAAATAAGCATTTCCAGAATATAGCAGAATAGGAAAAAAGATGAATATCTGTGAAACTGCAAATCTATTTTGTACAACTTGCTATTCTTTTTAAATATATAATAAAAGTTATCACGGAACTGTCTTCCTCCCCTTTTTTTTTCTTCCCTCCCTTCCTACCACCATAAAGATATCTTTATTTAATATGCAGGTGGTTCCCCATCTTCAATAGAATATAAATTCCTTGAGAAAAAGAACTATTTTTGTTTTGGGGACTGTATTCCCAGTGACTGGATACATGACACAGGAAGTGTATAATAAATAGCTGATCAATTTTTAAAAATGGAATTAGAGACAATCTGGTATCGTGGATAGAGAGTCCTCAGAATCAGAAAGACAGTAGAGGAGGTAACACAGTATATGTGACCTTGGGTATAGATCCAGCCTCTCAGTGCAACTCTCTCTCTATTCTGCTTTATTACAGAGTGTGTCCACATCCAGAAATTCCCTGTTTCAATGAAATGGCAGGTGGTTGTCCAATTGATTTGATGTTTGACTCTTTGTAACCCTTTCCAGGGTTTTTTGGGGGGTTTTTTTGGTAAGGCATCATTCCAGTATCATTTGACAGATCCAGAAACTGAGTCAACTGACAAAGATCCTAGAGTGCTTTGACATTTCCTTCTCTGGTTGATTTTATACATGAGGAAACTGAGGCAAACAGAACTAAGTGACTTGCTTAGGGTCACACAGTATCTGCAGCAAAAGTTGAACTCAGATCCTCCTGACTCCAGGTTCAGTGTTCTATCTATGAGGACAGAAAAGGTTTTTAAAATATTTACTGATTGATCAATTGATTAAACAAATGAATGAAAATGACACAATCCTCAAGCCAAAGGGGAGATCAGCCTTAGCCAGCCGAGGGGGCCACCATAAATGTAGGATGGGACGGGACAGGGGAACAAACCCAGACACACCCCCTTGTCACTCACCTCCCTGTTCCACATGACTAGGTTCCCACTGCTACAAACTTCAACATTATTACTACAAGCAGTTAACAGGTAACACCCCTGAAATGAGCCAATTTTCTGCCTGAGGAAGCTGGAGGTATGTGGGCTCTGCTTGTTTCTGTCAGCGACGTCTCTCCAACTTGATTCGCCTTCTTGGTGTGAATAACTGCCCAAGTAGCCCCTGATTCGGGAGGGACGCAGACGGATCAAGTTGCCTTTTGGGGACTATTGGCTTTTATGAACCTCAGGTCCCTTTTTCAAAGCCCTTCTCCCCAACTTTGCCACTTCCCCAGTACCTTTGTGTTCTCCCTTCCCTCTACTATCATTTCTCCAGAATTCTGCTTTCAGAAAGGGACCTGATAGCAGTCATTTAAACCCTACTAGGAACTTCAATCAATGGTTTTCTCTCTTTAAGAGATAGTTACAGCCTTTTAACGTGGAATAAAATTTTTATTTATATTTATTTTTACTGTATTATATTTATTTATATTGTTCTTTTTAAATATTATATATATATGTATATATATATGTGTGTGTGTGTGTATGTGTGTGTGTATGTGTATATATATATATATAATATATACACAATTCAAAGCCAAGGTCAGCCACATATCCTGAACCATTGTCAGTCATTTTAGCCTGTGTTTTCCTGCTGGATTTCAATAATTCTAGAGAACAGAGTAAGGCTGATGAGTGCCCCATTTATATCCAATTCATGGTAAGTCAAGACATCGTCCTTATGCTGTCATTGGTCCTCTTCGAGAAGGAAGGTCAAATTATCACAAATACAATTCAGATCTCAGTGTAGGGAATGGTTTTAGGATGGAGCCTTCCCAGAATCCCTAAAATAGCAGCTTATAGAGTCACTCACTCAGCCTATGAGTAAAGTCAGTCCTGCTATCCATGAAGAATAGACTATTGTATGTCCAAAAAGGCCCAGTATCAACTGGACCAAAAGTAACCTACAGGATGGTCCACATGATCCATGTGTTTCCCTCCTGTACCAGGAGCAGTTATTCATGCTTACAAAGGTGAGTCAGAACATATATTCCTTTAGAACAGGAGTCCTTGCCCTCATTTTGTGGCCCTGAACCCTTTGGCAGGGAAGTAAAGCCTATGCATCCCCCCTCAGAATAAATGCATAGGATGACAAAAGAAAGCCATCCGACTGAAATATAGTTATTTAAATATTTAAAAATCAAATTCAAAGGGGAAGAGCTCCTGCCTTAGAGGTACTCAATCCAGTCCAATCCAACTCAATTTAATAAACATCTATAAAACAACCAGTATGTGCCAGGTACCATGTTGGGGGGTGGAGATGTAAAAGCAAACCAAAATAGCCCCTGACCTCAAGACCCCTCCACTTTACTGGGAAAAGGAATGGAGAGTATATACACAGAGAAGTTAATACAAAGAGGGGCAAGAGAGACAGACAGACAGACACAGAGAGGGAGAGAGACAGAGATAGAGAGGGACAGAGACAGAGAGAGACAGAGAGACAGAGAGAGAAAGAGAGAGACAAAGACAGAGACAGAGAGGAACAGAGACAGAAAGACAAAGAGAGACAGAGACAGAGAGGGACAGAAAAACAGAAAGAGAGAGAGAGAAAAAGAGACAGAGAGTCAGAGATGGATATATGTACAGATAAAGATACAGATATAGATAGAGGTACAGGTATAGAAAAACACATCAGATTTAAATTCATTTTGAGAGTGACTTGACCCTTAATAAAGGAAGTCAGGCTTTTCTTTTACTCTCTAGATCATTTTCCTGGGAAACTTCTAATATTCTCAGTTCAGGATCCAGAAAAATCTCTTTAAAAAACTGAGGTATAGTTCATCTTTAGAGTATCCCCTAAAAAGAATTAGCAAGTCTACCCCAATATAAAGAGTCGATATCAGTCATGGGTTAGCTATTTTTTCTTATATCACAAAAGAAATGCTTCACAAACACAAAAGACTCATAAGAGCATATTAAATATACTTTTTATATATTAAAAATCCTTAAAGCATAAAACAGATACTCATCACACAGTAAAGGTGACTCTGTGAGAGCAGAAGAGAAATTTCACCTCTACCTCAGATAATGACTGTCTGGACAACTTGCAGAATCCTGATTTCTCAGAACGGCTGAGTCTCCTCAGAAGCAACCTTCCTCTATGAGTGCTGAAATTCTCAGTCCTCTGTACTCAGAGGAAAAAGAAAAGGGGGGGGAGGGAAGACAGAGATGTGAAGTCTGCCTAATGTCAGGATCACTTAGACAAGCAACAAACATATATTCTTCAGTATAGAATATAATTACTCCTAGAGTGGTGAAGGGAAAGAAATCCTTCCCCTCTTGAAATGGAAATCCAAGGAAGAACTCATTATTGGCCACGTTCTAATAAAGAAACTGAAAACTCTTTTTGTTCTTCTAGGCCACAGAGCGATCTCTTCTTCCCACTTCAGTCATCAGTCTTCTTATATCCATTCACTAGCCATAGAGACCCATAAAGGATTGCTGTCTATCCTCAAACACAAGTTTTCCAGAGCTAAACTGGAAATTCCCAGGGAGCCAGAGAGCACCCCCAGTTCCATCTTATCATACTGTGAGAACTACCGCACAGAACTGGACCCGATTGGAAATGTCTTATTCTAACAGATTGTTCTTGCTGACCAAAGGAGCACAAATGTCGTCAGTCCCTTCTCTTTGGGGAACCTTTGGACAAAGTTCTAGTTGCCTCACCCTTATTACATCTCTAAGATGTTTCAGAAGGGAGTCAGGAGCAAAGCCCTCAATAAAAAGTTCATTTATGTCCGCCTCCATCCCCCTGCCATCAGAACCTTCTGGCTGACAGTTTGCAAGGTGGGGGTGGACCGTGTTGGGGGGGAAGAGAAATTACTAACATTTATGCTGATTGTCATTTTTTCTAAATGTTTGAAAGATGCAATAATAGAGGAGGAAGGAAAATGGAGTCCTAGAGTGATAGGCGCTGAGGCAATACACCATAGCACGAGCCAGCCTCCCCTAATGCCATCTCTCAGGATGGATAATAATATAAACATTCATCCATTAGGAAAAAAAACTACCCTTTACTGCCCCCCATTAAATACATTGGCAGTCCTATTAAACTACAAGTCCGATTGGTGTTTAATGATCTTGAAAAGAAAGTAATTGCCTGAGTATTACCATTCAAATGTTCTTACAGCCACATATCATATTTACAGTTGGAACTAGGCTTCCGAGAGGGACACTTGGAGAGCTATGGGCAGGGGCCGGGCCACGGGGAAGGAAATTGGGTCCAGGGATGTCTGTGAGGGAACCTCTGCAAGAGGGATAACAAGGAATTTCCAGGGGTTAAAAACTAAAAATAATAACACACACACACACACACACACACACACACACACATACACACACAGATGTACAACCCTACCTCTTGGTATTTCTCTGTGTGTCTGTCTCTCTCTACCTCTGTTTTTGACTCTGTCACTGTCTTTGTCCCTCTATTTCTGTCTTTCTCTCTCCATCCCTCTATCTCTGTCTCTCTAGTTCTGTCTTTTTTGTCTGTTTTTCCTCTCTCTTTCTCTCTCTCTCTCTCTCTGTCTCTCTCTATCCTCTCTCCCTTTCTCATCTCTCTGTCTCTGTCCCTCTATTTTTGTCTGTCTCTGCTCTGTCCCTCTATCTCTGTCTGTCTTTTTTGTCGCTCTGTCTTTCCCTTCCTTTCTCTCTCTCTCTCTCTCTCTCTCTCTCTCTCTCTCTCTCTCTCTCTCTCTCTCTCTCTCTCTCTCTCCCTCCCTCCCTTCTTCTCTCTCTCTCTCTCTCTCTCTCTCTCTCTCTCTCTCTCTCCCTCCTCTCTCTTTTTCTCTGTCTCTCACTATCTCTTTCTCTGTCTCTCTTTCTCTTTTCTTCTTTCTCTTCTTAACTCTAATTTATTCCTGCACTCCTTGGGAGCCAAATTATTCTTTTCCTGCTAGTGACACATTTTGTGGACAAATTTCTTCTTATAGTTTCAACTAGAGCAACATCTTCAGAGTGAATATGTTGAAAGCATTGTGTTTAATCAAGTATGCCATTCAATCTTTGCCCAAGTGACAAATGCATTATCCTTCAAGCCTAGTCCACCCCTTAGGACTTGGGGAATGAGCAGGGAAAAGAAAAAAATTATCGTTTTTTTTTTTTAATTTCCAAAAGCAGACCAGAGTTGGAGCGTGAGCCTAGTAAAGAATGCATCTATATAATCAAGGACAGGTGGGTATCACAGTGGATAGGGCCATCGCTCTACAAAGTCAGTAGAACAAGGCGCTTCTGTGGTTCGGTCACATAAGCCCAATGTGAATTGTTTCTTTTGTGCCCTGATTTAGTCATTTGCCTACAGAGTTACATAACTGACTCTCTTCAGGAAGCACAAAATTGAATAAATCTTTTCCCTCCTCTCTAGGGCTGATGCCCAAATTCTCAAACTTAGGACTTTCCTTGGAATTACCAGTGAGCCTTTCCCCCACCCCACTCCCCAACCCAGTAAATTTCCCTTCTCTGGCTAGATGAGAAACTAGGATCTCATTGTCTAGAAAATCAGAATTCCCCCTTTTCCATACAGAGACTGAGGATCAGGAGTTTAACACATGAACTTCCCTTTGGGGCAACCTGAGCCCATTTGCTTTTGTTAGCAAGTTGCTATTCTTAGCTGCTAAGCATGAAAAGGGAGAATGGAGAAGAGGGAGACATCCTCTCCTCTTCCCCACCCACATCCAAATGCCAAAAGAAAGGCTTCGGGGAAAGGAAAAAGGTGGTCCAGAAAAAAAAAAAAGCTGTATTCATAACTCCTTTTAAACTGCGAATCATAACCCCATGTAGGGGTCACATAACTGAATGTGGGGATTGGGAAAAAATTGGCTATAGTAAAAGATATCAAATATTGCACCAAGATTTGAACAAGCCCATCCATAGAAATAGTATGCAAATTTGCTCTTGTCTTTAATAAATGATAACAATTATATGTATACCAAGTAATTGTTTTATAATAAATTTCTTCATGATTTATTATCAGTAATTGCTTGATTAGTAAACCTACTTTATATACTATAATTCTAGGGTTTTGTAAAAATTTCTTGGGCTAAAATGGGTCACGAATGGAAAAAAATTAAAGTCCTGTTTTGAGAGAGAGAGAGAGAGAGAGAGAGAAAGAGAGACAGCTCCTCCCACTCTCCTGCTGAGCTTCAATCAACCAATCACTTTGGAATTCCCTGCATCCTCCCTGCATCAGCAGGTGCTCCAAAACATGACCTTCCATCTAGTGCCTTTGCTCTGTACCATCCATTTACATTGCATATAATTTATACATACATCATTATATGCATATTGTCTCCCTGATAAGAATGGAAGCTACTTGTGGGTAAAAACTATGTTTGTTGTTTGGTTTTTTTGGTAACCTTAGCACTTAGCACAATGCTTAGCACACAGTAGGTGCTTAATAAATGCTTGTTGACTGACCAATTGAAAGATATCTCTTAAATGACTCCAAACTCTGTAATCTCTTCAGCTCAATTGGAGACTTCATGTCTCCATGATCAGGGATTGGTGGAGGGATTGATGCAATGACCAGGAAAATTTCTAAATATATCAATAGATTGAGCCTAAATTTTTCCAAATGTGGTCCACAATTCCCTTTAGAATAACTTTAGCAGTTTCCTAGATCAATGACATCATAAATGCAGTCTCTTTTCTTGCTCTGAAGTATGAATAAAAGAAAAAAGTTGTAAAGAGGGAAATTTAGACAATAAAAAGAGGAAAAAAAATTTCTATTAAAGCTTGGTTCACATCCCACTTCAGATGCTTAGAGTTCATGGCAGTGTTAAACCCCTCTGGACCTCAGCTTCCTTATCCCTACAGGGGAAAGATTAGATTTGATGGCTTCCAAAGTCTTTCCCAGTTCTAAATCCTACAGTTCTGGGTCAAATCCTATGGCCTCTCTCTTAGAATCAGTTCCTTCAATTTATAGACAAGAAGAATATATATTCAAATTTCTTTTATTGGTAGGCTATTTAATGAGGAAAGTATATAGAAATGCAAAGCTTGGTTATTGCTTTCAATTTACAGATAGAGAAACTGAGACTTGGAGAAGCTAAGCATTTTGAACAAACTCACAGCTAGCAAGTGGCAGATCCCAACTCCCCTTTCCCTTAGATTCTAAGGTCAATATGCTTCCAGCCTACCACACTGTCTCCTGAAATGCAGAGGCCTAGGAAAAAATTTAGTTCTTTACCCAATCAAAAGCAGCTAGATGGCACAATGAGCACCAGCCCTAAAGTCAGGAGACCTGAGTTCAAATCCGGTTTCAGACACTTTACACTTCCTAGATGTGTGACCTTGGGCAAGTCACTTAACCCCAATTGCCTGGGGAGGGGGGGGAAACAATTCGAGGATTAAAAGACAAATTACTTCTTCATTATATAGTCCTGGCCCATATGAGAAAATGAGATATTTGACCATGCTGAGCATATATTAGATTACATGCCATCTAGGGCAGGGGGGAGAAATAGGAACACAAGGTTCTGCAAGGGTCAATGTTAAGAAATTATCCTTGCATATGTTTTGAAAATAAAAAAAAACTTCAATAGTAAATAAATGAATGAATGAATAGATAGATAAATAAAAACAAGAAGGAAAAAAAAGAAAATTGGGATGATTCAAAGAAAGCATGCTTCCCTGTGCTGAAGCAGCATGTTGCAGTGGATGGAACATGGCATTTGGAGTCAGGAAAACAAATCCAGAATCCAATATTTGCTAGCTGTGTGACTTTGACAAATCACCTTCCCATTCTGGGCCTCAGTGAACTTACCTGTAAAATAGGAGGTGACTGGAAGAGGTTTGTGCTAAATGACTTCTAAGATTCCTTCCAATTCTGTTACTCTGCTTAATCATAACCTTTACCCTCAGTTTCTTCATCTAGCCAATAAATCTAACAATGTATCATGGACTTCATAGCGCTCTCGGTAGGATTCCTTTCTCTGTTCCAAGGCCCCCAAAAATTATTTCTATTCTTTGTCAATGAAAGAACTGGATTTCAAAAGTCCTTTGGGGAGCCCCTGAGATCTGAATTACTGGACTGACCGCTGGTGGCCTGGATCATTCCACACAGGTCCCAGTACTGCGGAGCCCAGTCTGTTGGGCAATGTATCACAGTGGACAAGTAGCCACATTATTATCATCCCTCTTGGGTCTCAGTGAAGCCCAGGGGCCCATCAGCACCTGTTCCTGCCCAGATACCAGAACAGATGATTACAGGTACCCCTGCAGAAGGCAAAGCAAAGAAGGCAGACAACTGCCATAGTCCAAGGAGGCCATTGGACTTAAAAAGTCCCTTCCATTAGAAGTATAGAAATATAGGGCTTTTTTATCTGCTATGAAAAATATTGAGGATCAGCATTCTAGATCCACTTCTATGGTTGAGCCCCAGTCAGATTCCCCAACCTTTTTTTTTTGTAAAATTAATGGGTCGATTGAACTGATTTTTGTGATTCTAAAAAATCATTTATTCTTTTTTTTTAACAAAACATTTGTCACCAGTCTCTAACCACTCACAGCCTGTAAACAGTTGATTAGATTGCAAGTGTGGGAGGGGGAAAAAGAACAACAACAGGTGAACATGGCTATTTGCTGTGTCTCTTAGAGAGATCAGCCCATCCATGAGCACGTTACATCTTAACACGGTCTTTTGCCTCTGAGGCTGTCTTCATTATCATTCTTCCCTGATACCCCTCTTGGCCCTGAACAGCTATTTAGTTCACACCTAATCTTAGCCAAAAAGAACAAGGACAAGCTGCTACCTCCCAGGCTGGGATCCTGCCAATCTCACACAAAGAGGAAACAGGAGGAGCCTTTGTCTAAGACTAGGTCCTGGGTGGGGGACGGGGAGGGCCTCCATTGGGAGTTTGCATTGAAGAAACTTCCCAGGCAGGATGCTAGCATGGTGGATAGGAACCGGTTATGGTGGGCATTTTATTGAGAGGATGATATATTTCAGGTCTCTACTTCCTATTTTGACATTAATTGGAAAATTTCTAGGGAGATAAGGGGAAATTTTCCTTCATGAGCAGTCTGAAAACTACTCCAGATTTGAGGCATCCTATGGATCATAATCTACTCTGAATAATAATTTATAAGGCCTACCAGAGGATAGATACATTCAAAATAAAATTATTTAATCATCCTCAAATACTGAAATGAGTCTGTAATCTCATCAATGTAGAAGTGCTTTCTGGGGATGCAAATTCCATCCAATGTACATCCATGACTGTTCATTCTGGGGGACTGATCCAGATCCTCCCTGGGCCTGAAGTCAGGAAGAGTTCTAATTAGACCTTAAACTCTTCCTAGCTGTGTGACCCTGGCAAGTCAATGAACCTTGACTCCCTCTGTTTCCTTAAGTGCTAAGTGAGGATCATAATAGCACCTCATTCTTAGGGGTGTTTCCAGGACTGAATGAAATACTATTTGTAAAAGACTTAGAATATGGTCTCAGTAAGTGCTCATTTCCTTTCTTCCTTCTCTAAGTCCCTGTTTGAAACAGGAGATCTAATACCCCTCCTTCTGGGAATCTTCATACCTAGAGCATATCAGGAGCATGTGAGTTTTCTAATGGTCATCCCTTGCTTTCAATATGGGCCCAGCCCATTTTATTTTTCACTCATATTTTTCTTTGATGACATCTTTTATAGACAGAGATGTCAAACTCAAATAGAAACGCATCCCTTAGAGCTGTATATTGATACAGAAAATCACATATTAACATTATCTATGCTGTATTGTATTTTTATTCAATTTGCAAAACATTTCCCAATTATATTTTAATTTGGTTCTGTACAGTCTTGGAGTTTTTGACACTTTGTCAAACTGCTTCTTTATGACTCCTTGTTTATAAAGTGTTCATGTCCACCATGCATTTCACCTTGCATCTTTGGATGCTGTATTATATTTTTATTTAATTTGCAAAACATTTCCCAATTATATTTTAATCTGGTTCTGTATATTCTCAGAGTTTTTTACCCTTTGTCAAACTGCTTCTTTATAACTCCTTATTTGAAAAGTGTTCATGACTTTCATCTTGCATCTTTGGATAATTGTTCATTTCAGTGAGGAGAATGAGAAAGGATTGAAGCAGACATTTAATAATGTATGAATAAGGAGGATAGAAACTGAATTTGTGATTTAGAGAACTCCCATCTAAGTGGCAAAGATGGATCCACCATCTAGGTGGGTAGAGGGCTGAGCCTAAAGTCAAAAAAGACTCATCTTTCTGAGTTCAAACCTGACACTAACTGGCTGCGACACCTGGTCAAGTCACTTAATCCTGTTTGCCTCTTCTGTAAAATGAGCTGAAAAAGGAAATAGCAAACCACTTCAGCATCTTTGTTAAGAAAATCCCAAGTGGGTTCAAGAAGGGCCAAACATAACTGAACAAGAACAGGTGAATTCAAATTCCCTACCAATGCAGGTGAGCCATTTCTCTGCAACTTAGGAGCATGGAATGAAAGTTTCATAGATTTAGCTTTAAGAGTTACCTAATGCACAAATGATCACACAACCAGTCAGAGAAGGGATCTAAATACATCAAACTGTCTACTATTAAAATGATGCCATTTGTTAAAAGGAGAAGCTTAAGGTCATTAAGCATACTGGACAATGTCCCATAAACAATCCAATCAGTTCTGTTTCCATTCATTTCTTGAATTGATTCATTTCCATCATTAAAAAAAAATCTCTATGGATTGTCCATTCAACTGCATATCACATCCAGGACAACTTAATTCTTAATCCCTTTCCTTAGCCCTCTGTGAAGTAAGAACAAACTTTCAAACTATAAAGAAGCTATAGACAGCTGAGATGGTAAAGTTTATTCATCCTCCATCTTGCTTCTAGTTGCCATGCATAGCAACTTGAGGCAAGATTGGCTAAAGAGGGTCAGTTGGAGATAAGATTTCCACCCTTGTCCCTTTGTTCTGATTCTGGCATGATTTCTTCCAGGAATTCTAGCTGAATTTCTGCCCAAGCTGTGTTTTTATTTGAGGCTTTGCTTGAAGATGTTTTTGGAATCATTTGCTTCTTTGTGGTTTATGCTTTGAGCCTTTTTTATCACCACTGTGGTTGCTCAATCATTTCAGTCTTGTCTAACTAACTCTTCTTGACCCCATTTGGAGTTTTCTTGGCAAAGATACTGGAACAATCTGCCATTTCCTTCTCCAGTTCATTTTACAGATGAAGAATTGAAGCAAACAAGACTAATCAATCAATCAATCAATTAATAATCAATTGATTTGTACAGAGTCACACTGCCAGTAAATATCTAAGGTTGGCTTCAGACACTGGGTATAAAAAGACAAAAATTGAGCAGTCCCTGCCCTCCGTGAGTTCATATTCTACTGGGGAAATGGAATATACACACAATTAAGGAAATACACAAAATATACAAAGTTGTACAAAACAATTTGAAAAGAGTATTATTTATTAGGAGGGATCAGAATAGGCTAAATGCAACTGAAAGGATTCAACATGGAGAGACTTACACGAACTGATGCTGAGTGAAATGAGCAGGACCAGGAGATCATTATATACGTCAACAACAATACTATATGATGACCAGTTCTGATGGACCTGGCCATCCTCAGCAACGAGATCAACCAAATCATTTCCAATGGAGCAGTAATGAACTGAACCAGCTCTGCCCAGAGAAAGAACTCTGGGAGATGACTAAAAACCATTACATTGAATTCCCAATCCCTATATTTATGCCCACCTTCATTTTTGATTTCCTTCACAAGCTAATTGTACAATATTTCAGAGTCTGATTCTTTTTGTACAGCAAAATAATGGTTTGGTCATGTATACTTATTGTGTATCTAATTTATATTTTAATGTACTTAACATCTACTGGTCATCCTGCCATCTGGGGGAGGGGGTGGGGGGTAAGAGGTGAAAAATTGGAACAAGAGGTTTGGCAATTGTTAATGATGTAAAGTTACCCATGCATATATCCTGTAAATAAAAGGCTATTAAATTAAAAAAAGAAAAAGAAAGGATTCAACATCAGAAACTGAGATGATTTTTATCACAAGAACCTGACCATTAGCTTTTCCACTGGACCCTAAGGAAGTAGGGAGACCAGTTAGGAATCTGGATGGACCTCAGTGACTGAAAGAACAGTAGAGCCCTAAATAAAAATAGTGAAGTTTGGCCATAGGATGAGTTGGAGAAAATATAATAAGCTCTACTTAGGACATGGAAAATTTGAGATGTTTACAAGACAATCAAGTGGAGAAGTTTTGCAGGAGCTGGGAGTGGGGACCTGGAATTTAAGAAGAAAGCAAGATGGGGTATAATAAGCCCTGGAAGGGATGAGTCAGACAAGCACGGAATCTGAGCTAAAAAGCATTCCAGGGGCCACCTAATCTAAATTCTACCTGAATAAGAATCCCATCCTCATGTAGTATGATGTCAAAACTTTTCACCACTTTGATTCCCAGCTTCCCAAAATTGTGCCTTAGTGCAAGTATCTTGGAAATCTACCAAGTGAGTTAGTGATCTATGAGATCTCTCTGATGTTTTTCTATTCAACTCATTGGGGAAGAAGTGAACCTTTTGTCACAGAAAAAAAGGCCTTCTTGAAGTTATGTGTCACATATGTAGGCTCAGTGAATAAAGATTTAGGTCTAAAGGCAGGAATATCTGAGTTCAAATTCAACTTCAGGCACTTAATAGCTGAGCAATTAATTCATTTAGTCTGTTTGCCTCAGTTTCCTCATCTGTAAAACAGGGATCATAATAGCATCTATTTCCCAGAGTTATTGTTTGTTTCAAATGAGATGATATTTGAAAAGCACTTAGCACATAGTAAGCACTTAATATCTGTTCCTTTCCCAATTTCCTACTCAAAAGAAAAAGCAAGCCACAGTTTTATGAACAATCCTCTTTCTGTTCTTCTTTGCATATGGAAACATACATTTTCTTTGTTGTCATTAAGTTGATCATTTTAAGTTGTCTTCTCTGGAAACCAATCTGTGTTATTCCCAAAGGTATAAAATAAAAATAATTTTCTTCTCCCTCTCCTCCCCACCTCCCGAGGCCTTTATAAAAGTGCCCAACCACAATATTGACAGTCTCCCTATCATCATTGCATTTTACATATTTTACCCCACACTTTGTAGAGGGCTCTTACAGCATTAAACTTTTCCCCTTTGGGGGAGTCATCTCCTTCCACCTCATTCCTCTACCCTGAGCATCATCATACCGATGTCGAGCTGCCATCATTGTCTCTCATTCTCTTCCTCTGAAATTCCTGTCTCTGCCTGCTCACATTTTTCAAGATGAATCACCAGCAAGCTGGTCTCTCCCAGATTCTCACCTTTCTGGTTTCCTTTGTATCATCTGCCTCTGATTTCATCTGTGGTACATGGTGGAGAACAAGTCAAGATGACAAGTATCAGAGTCCATTTTTCAGCAGCAATTAAAGGTCAGAAGGCAGCTGACTCAATGAGGAAATCATCCACCTGGGCAAAAATCCTACAGGTCATCAGCGTCATAGTCTTCCCAGTACAGTGTCACCCTGACATTAAAAAAACATTTGCTTTTGTTTTTTGCTTCCTGATTCATTCAGAAACTTCTTAATAAACACAGGAGTATCTCCAAAGTTGGATGTTTGTCTATAGCTGGAACAGTGCCTGAATTTTTGACACCTTAAAGCCGAGCTTCGATCTAAAATCCAAATAAGCTAGGTGACTGCCAGCTTTAGCTCAAGCCAATAATAGGTAATATACCTCTTACAATTTGCAGGAAAAGCAGTCTACAAGAATTTGCTTTTCATAGACTGTTTCTGACTGACTGAAAATTTATTTTTGATAGAAAGCAGAAAACGGAGTATTTATTCATTTAAAATCATAATTTTATTTATTTTTAGGATCCTTTTTTTTTATTTTCAGTTCCAAACTTCCCTCCCTCCCAATTTTCCCCCAACCTCTGAGAAGGCAAGTGATACGATATCAATTATGTATGTGAAATCATGCAAAATGTATTTCCATATTAGCAATATTTCCCAAAAAGCAAGAAAAAGAAAGAAAGAAAATTATATTTCAGTTTGCATTCAGAGTTTATGAGTTCTCTCTCTGGAAGCAGATAGTATTTTTCATCATGAGTCCTCCAGAATTGTCTGAATCATTGTATTGATCAAAGAAAGTATCAATGTCTTTTCACAGTTGATCATTATTATAATGTTATTGTGTACAATGTTCTCCTGGTTCTGATCAATTCACTCTGCATATGTTCATGTAGGTCATCTCAGGATTTTTTGAAGCCATCTTGCTCATCATTTCTTAAAGCATAATAGTATTCCATCACAATAATATACCATACCTTGTTTATATATGCCCAATTGATGGGCATCTCCTTGATTTCCAATTCTTTACCATCGCAAAAAAGGGGCTTTAAACACTTTTGTACAAATAATTTCCTTTCCCTTTTCTTTCATCTTTTTGAGATATTGACTTGGTAGTGGTTGCTGGGTCAAAGGGTATAAAGTTTTATAGACCTTCGGCATAGTTCCAAATTCTTCTCCAGAATGATTGGGCCAGTTCACAATTCTATCAATAGTTCATCAGTGTACCTATTTTCCCTCATTGCTTCCAGCATTTGTCATTTCTGACAAGGGTGAGATGGTACCTTAGAATTGTTTTATTTGCATTTCTCTAGTCAATAGTGATTTAGAGAGTTTTCCCAAATGACTATAAATATTTCTTTTTCTAAAAACTTCCTGTGATCCAAGATGATCGTGTGATCCAAGATTCCAATAGATTTAGGATGAAAAATGTCACCTACATCTAGAGAAGAACTATGGAGACTGAATGTGTATTGAAAAATACGATTTTTACCTTTTCTATTCGTTTTTTTTTTCATCTCTTGGTTTTTCCTTTTGTTTTGATCTTTCTTTCAAAACGGATTAATATGGAAATGTGTTTTAAATGATTGTACATGTATAATCTATATATCACATAGCTGGCTGTCTTGGGGAAGGGCTAGGTAAGAAAAAAGAAAGAAAAAATTTGAAACTCAAAATCTTACAAAAATGAATGTTGAAAACTATCTTTACATGTAATTGGGAAAATAAAATACTATTAAGTAAAAAATTACTCAGTTCCCTATATATTTGAAAAATGAGGCATTTATCAGAGAAACTTGCCGTGAAAATTGTTTCTATTACTTTATTATTTATGCTAACTTTTAGAAAAATGTAGTTTCCCTGATTATCTCTTTTAATTAGGTCTATTTTTGCTTTTGCTTTGTCTGAGATAATGATTGCTTATCCCTGAAGCAATATTGTATTATGGAAGGATCAGAAGACTAGAAGCTAGGAGACTTAGGTAGACCAGGATAACCTGCTCTTTGACTATGGACAAGTCCCTCTATCACTTATAAAATTGGATTAGTCAATCACCATAACTACTTTTATAAGGTCAGTAGTTGATGAAGACTGGTAAGATTCACCTCTCAGGACATCTGGGATTATTGCTCATATACAACCTTTTGTTCTTGTCAATATTTGTTTCAATAGAGTGCTGTGAAGACATTATTGAACTTAGAGTCAGGGGACCTGAGTTCAAGTCCTGATCATAGCACTAGTTATGTGACCATAGATAAGACTTTTAAGGTCTCTGAGCCCTATTTCCTTTTCCCTAAAATGGGAATGATAATAATTTCTATATAAAGAATTGCAAAAAAAACCCTTTCTTACGAAAGCCCTATGGGGTCAATAATATTTAAGTCAATAATAACTATGTATTCTATATTTTGCAGATGAGAAAACTGAAAAAGAAAGTCAAGAGAAAGTCAGAAAAATAAGTCAAGATTCAAACCCAAATCTCTGCTGATTGCAAGACTAATTATGTTTTAATGATATTAATTCAAATGAGATAACATATGTAAAATCCTTTGCATACCTTAAAAGAATTACATAAATATTTATCATCATCATCATCATTTTAGCTACTATTTCATGGGGATATTTTGTAAGCTTAAAAATGTAGAGAAATATGTCATTATTACTAGACTCTACCATTAACTTTCTTTTCTAGAACTCCATATTATAATAATTTTTTTAAATTTCAGGCAATAGGTATTTTATGCAAGCCTACTTTGTGCTTAATATTGTCCTTAATATTTTGTCAGATAAAGACAAGAAAAGTTTGTCTTCACGGAGGTCATAACAACTTAAATCACTGTTCATTCCTTATTATATTCAGGATCCCGGCACTTTAGATGCAGATAATATCATGTAGCAGCAAGTACATAGGATTTGGGGCACTCAGGAGACCAGGGTTCAAGTATTCCTGCAGGGCTTTGGGCAAACTATATAACTTATCTCTGCCTCAGTTTCCTCATCTGTAAAATAATGATTTTTTAATTAAATGATCACCAAGATTCCTTCTAGTTCAAAGATTTCATAAGTCTATCAAGTGTTGCTAACCAGCAATACCTCTAGTTTTGTTCCATCTGGTGGCACAATAAATAGAAGACCAAAATGTTCACCTAGAGTTTTCACTTGGGATTTTACTACTTGAAATCTAGCTGTGAATAAGCAGAGAACTGTGATTTTATTTGAAATTCTATTCTGTAATCCTGCTCTTAATTCTATCAGTTCTTCTCTTCCCTACCAAAAAAAAGTTCAAATCTTGAACCAATGAATCATCATTTGGCATTTACTTATTACTTGAAAAAAAGTCTTATAAAAGATAAGGTTTAAATTTTTAAACTTGTTTCTATGTTCATCATATTCATGTATATCTCTATATTATTTTTCTTTCAAATTAGGGGTACTCTGAATAATTGCAAAATTATTGAGGGCCCTGGAGAAAAGATGCTTTATTATGAAAAATCTATATATTTACATCTGTATCTATAAGTACCTATCTATCCATCAGTCTATCTCTATCTCTACTTAGCTGTTTATCTATTCTGTTTGTCTGTCTATCTATCCATCTATCTCTACTTAGTTGTCTGTCTGTCTAACCTATATATTTAGCTGTCTAGCTGTCCCAATTTCTGTCTCTATTTAGCTGTCTATTTATCCTGTCTATCTATCCCTCTATCTCTATTTAGCAGTTTAACTATCTATCCTATCTCTATTCAGCAGTCTGACTGTCTATCTATTTATCTATTTCTATCTCTATTTAGTTGTCTCTCTCTATCCTGTCTATCTATCCATCTATCTCTATTTAGCTATCTGCTTGTCTGTCTGTCTATTCTGTCCGTCTGTCTGTCTATCCAGCTATCTCTGTCTTTATTTAGCTGTCTATCTGTCTATATTTAACTGTTTGTCTAACTTGTCTATCTATCTGTCTGTCTATCTATCTAAACCTCCTCCACATGGTAGAGGTAGGGGATTACTCTGACAGATGCAGTATACATTGTCAGATGAAATGTTTTTCCTCAGATGTTTTTCCTCAGTTGTTTTTCTTTGTTGTTGGGGAAGGAGTCAATCTGGAGAGAAGAGGTGTTTTTTCTGAATAAATGATTTATACAAAAACAAAAGACATTTTTTGAAGGGAGGAGGAGCATTGGATCTATGATATCACTGAGATAGAGAACTGTAAGAAAAATTTTCCTACCAGTACAGAACGGCACCAAAAGCATATCTTGGGACACTGAGTTCAACAATTTACCCAAGGTCATTTAGTCATTATGTATCCCAGAGGTAGAACCTGAACCCAGCTCTTCCTGACTCTAAGCTAGTGCTCTATCCACTATGCCCTGTTACCTCTCAGAGACATCAATAAAATATAATTTTTAAAAAATAAACATAATGGAGAGAGGGGTGCAACCTATTTAGAGAAGTACCTCTATTAAGACAAATATGTAAAATTCATACAAAATCAAGTAAGAAAATACAGTAAGAAGTCATCCTAATTCTAATTTTGACACTATGTCCATATACTTCCCCTAAACCTACAACTCTTGATGTTTGTTGAACACAATAGATTTTTCCTGAAAAAACACATAAATAATAGAATGACATAAATGAATCCCATTTCCCAATTTTAAAAAGTAAGTGAGAAACCACAATAAGGCATACTTCTTTTATTTAGCTCACATATTTTAATGTTTTTTTCCATGGGGTTTCTTTTAATCTCTTCATTGATCAAATGGATTTACTTAATAAGAACAATAATATTTCACATTTATATGGCATTCAAAGATTTATAAAGTACTTCCTCACCAACAATTTTAAGAGACAAATAATACATTAAAACAACTCTGTACAACCAAGATATACCCAGGATAAATCAGAAGTAATCTCAGAGGAAAGGCACTAAGATTAAAGAGGACTGGGAAGGCTTCTTGCAGAAGGCGAAACTTTAGCTGAGACTTGAAGGGGCCAGGGAAGAAAGGAGGCAAAGATGGAGAGGGAGAGAGTTCCAGACATGGGGGTTAGTCAATAAAAATTCTCAGAATTGGGAAATGGGATATTCTATTCAAATAATGTTGAATTACATGGAAAGAAATTTTAGCTATATAAAGAAAGTGGACTGTGTCCAGTGATCATGTTATAAGGCATGAATCTTTTAAATGCTAAAGAAGATTACAGCTGAATGGCAAACATAAGAAGCTAACTGTATCTTTCACTACAGTAGTTGTCCAATACAGCAGTAGATGTCAGGCTTGGAAGCAGTATTTGGAGGAAGACCCTTAAGCCTGAACTACAGGGCAAGGTTGAGTCCAGAGAGGTTGTCACATTCCTACTGTAGCTACTGATCATGTCAACAGAGAGACTGGATAAATAGAAGATGAAATATAGATTGCAAGATAATGCAATGGAAATCACTTGTGATGGACGTGGCTCTTCTCGGCAATACGATGATTCAAGGCAATTCCAATAGACTTGAGATGGAAAACTTCAATCACATCCAGAGAGAAAACTATGGAGACTGAGTGTAGATCAAAGCATAGTATTTTCACCTTTTTGTTTGTCTGTTTGTTTTTCTTTCTCATGTTTTTTTCCTTCTGGTCTGGTTTTTCTTGCACAACATGACAAATATGGAAATATGGAAATAACAACAAGATAACTATATATACACATATATTGGATTTAACATATTTAACATGTATTGGATTACCTGCCATCTAGGGAGGGAGTAGGGGGAAGAAAGGGAAAATTTGGAACACAAGGTTTTGCAAGGGTCAATGTTAAAAGATTACCCATGCATATATTTTATAAATAAAAAAATATATTTGAAAAAAAGAATTACACATATTTAATCTATATTAGATTACTTCCTGCCTTGGTGAGGGAGGGGAAAGGAGAGAGGAAGAACAATTTGGAAATTCCTTGTTTTTGTAAATGGTATTTTATTTTTCCAATTACATAAAAGATAGTTTTCAACATATATTTTTGTAAAACTCCATATTCTACAGTTCCCCCCCCCTCTTACTTCCCCACCCCCCAAGACAGAGAGCAATCTGATATACCATCTTAGTAAATGCTTTTACTAAGCCTAGTGATTGATTATTAATGAGAAGCACACTGATGGGGGCTCAGAAATTATAGCCTTAGGAGTAGATTTCATAGGATTAACTCAGGAATCATGATAGTTTAGGCCCCTGGTAAGCACAGTACAGGTTGGAAGAACAACTCAGAGGGGATACACACACACCCACACACACACACACACACACAATGCAGCCTGGTGCTTAGAAACTCAGCCTTGAAAAATAAGATGACATGAATTCAAGTTCTAACAAATATTAGCCTTCTGATTCTGGACAAATGACTTCCCTTCTTAATGCTGTAGACCATGTCATGTCAAATTCAAATAGAAACTGATCCTTCAGAATACATATTGACTTAGAAAGCCACAAATAAATACTATCCAAGTTATATTGTATTTTTAATTTATTTTGTTACACTTTTCTAAACTTTTGCAATTTAAGTTTGACACCTTTGCTTTAGGCAAGTCTTCAAGACAAAAGTGTCAGAGAAAGATCCAATCTGCATCAAATGAGGGAATTTCCTCATCTGGGAACTACTTATAGCCAGTGAAATTGGATATCCAATCCCCAACCTATTCAGGGTATAGCTAAAGTCAGTGCAGTTTTATGCCACTAAAGCTCATATATAATTTGGGGAGGGGGGTAATTTCCTTGGTTATTTAAACCAAATGCCCAAACCTAAATCTCTATGCTGGTTATTATCACTCTAGTAAATAGTCCCAATTTATCTAGTGACAAAAGTCAGGAGAAATACTAATAAATCCCCTTATGACATCCTTAAGCCTCGTGTCAATATATCATGTCAATAGTTCACATAACTACCCAAGAATTGTTCTTTAAGACACATTTCTTATGTCCAAAAGGCTAACAATCTGTGCGTGCCTTTTTGTCCAGCAGTGCTACTACTGGGTTTATATCCCAAAGAGATCTTAAAAGTGGGAAAGGGACCCACAAGTGCAAAGATGTTTGTGGCAGCCCTGAGAGGATTGTTCAAATTTGTCCACATGGTGACTTTGGTTTGGTTTTTTTTTTCTTTTTCCAACAGTACTTTGCAAATAGTAGATCCTTAGAAAATGTTTGTTTTAATCAAAATGAAAACACTCAATGATCCTAGGACCATGGGGCAGGTCCTGATAAGAATTTTAGATTCTAAAAGTACCTGGATTTGGTCATCTGAAAAAATGTATCATCAGAAAATCTTTGACGCTATACTGGGTCCTTGAGATAGAAGTGGATCCCATGCCCCATCTTCATTACATGACAATAAAGTGCATTAAAAAGAGCACTCACTGTGCTTAGAATCTGAGAGTCTCAGAAGAAACCCTAGTTCTACCATTAGGAAAGTAACTTCATCTCTGTGGGCCTCAGTTTCCCCATCTGCCTCTTAGACTGGAAGAGGCAATCTAATCCACAGCCATCATTTATTAAGTAAGAAAACTGATAGTAAGAAGGGTCAAATAACTTTAACATTCACATAGAATGTAAATGATAGTTGTTGTTCGGTACTTTACAATAACATCCAACTTTGCAACCCCTTTTAGAAGGATCCTTGGCAAAGACACTGCAATGGTTCGCCATTTATTTTTCCAGATCATCTTACAGATGAGGAAACTGAGGCAAACAGAATGAAGTGATTTGTCCAGAGTCACAGAGCTAATGTGTCAAACTCAGGAAGATCAGTCTTCCTGATTCCAAGGACAAATCTAGCTACTTCTTCTTACTATTTAGGTTCTGGTAATCATCATCATCATCCTCATCCTCATAGCAATAACAACTATGATAGTAATAATAATAATAATAGCTACCATTTATATAACACCTACTATATGCCAGGCACTTGTACTAAGTTCTTTATGATTGTTATCTTATTTGAGTCTCACAACAACCTTGTAAGATAATTGTTATTGATATCTCCATTTCACAATGGAAGAAATTGAACCAAATAGATAACAGGTGATTTGGCCAAGATCACACAACCAGTGTGGGTTT
The DNA here is from genome assembly GCF_902635505.1 of Sarcophilus harrisii. NCBI lineage: Eukaryota > Metazoa > Chordata > Mammalia > Dasyuromorphia > Dasyuridae > Sarcophilus > Sarcophilus harrisii. Next base: position 218,134,721 of record NC_045431.1, on the reverse strand, counting down.
GAACTCATTTCTTCCTGACTTTTAGACCCAATCCCCTCACAAATGCATTCTTCAGGTCCTAATACCTCTGATTATCAAGTGATCTCGAAACATAATCAAGAGCTTGAGAAAGGGTTCAGAAGGTGTTGAAAAATCGCAGCTGTCTCTAATATTATGGCAGAGATTCATCATTGGCAAAGCTTTCCATGTTGTCTGCCCCCAAGACCCCAGATCAGCCCCAACATAGGTCAGTTTACTACATGTCCCAAGGGTAACACTCAGGGGAAGACTCCCAAGAATATTAGACCTTTAAGGCTGTTCTGCTACCAAGAAATATACCCAGAAATACTCCAAGGGATGGATTTTTAAATTGTCCAACCTTTAACAACATTAGACTAGAATTTGCAGCTTTCCTGATTTTATCTGTTGCTTACAGGGATGGACCCTCCTGCACAACCAGAAAAGCTGTTGTCTCGTTCAGGACCATGGGCAGCAGGATTTCAGTCCAATGTGACTAACATATTTAATGTTTTTTGATAATAAAAATGGAAAATCAACTCATGCCCTACTGACACTAGATGAACAAGGTGTTCTTATACTAAGAAATCAGGGACGCTGCCCCTTAGAAATTGATACTACTCAATAGATAGGGATTTAGCTTGGAAATCAAGACTACCTAGGTTTGGATCTCACCCTACACATATTGACTGTGTGACCTTGGGAAATGCTGTCTAAATTATAGGGAAAGAAAACTGATGAAGGAAATTTCCATCCCCCAAGAATGCCCTATATCTATTAAATCATAGGTGAAATTCCTATCTTTTATCCTTTTACTTCAGATGCTATTAACATGGGGATCACCTCACTAGTATATATTACAGCAACCAAAGCACATTTTCTCATTATGGGAAATTTTGCCTACAGCGGATCTACTCAAGGATTAGAGATCCAGAGCTAGAAGGCATTTTAAAAGTCAACTAGTCCTATCCTCTCATTTTACAGATGAGAAAACTGAGGCCCACAGAAGGAAAATTACTTAACCAGGGCAACACTGAAAATCAACCTATTATCTCTTATTCCAACTATTTCATCAATCCCTTCTTTTTCTGGACATATAAGACAATGTCTTATATGAAATGTGAAGAAATAATAACTATAATGTGCTGATCTACTTCCACCTACAATGGATCTCTCTTGACTTTTAAGTCATTTTCAACTTTTTATTATTTTTAAATCATATTCTTCCATGACTCAAAGGCACACAGCAAAACCAAAAGAATATTAAGTTGGAGACAATGGACTTTTTTTTCCAAATCAGAGAGCAGCTTTGACTCATTGAAAGACTTGTTAAATTGAACAGAACTGATGGATGAACAAATTGTGGTATATGAACGTAACAGAATAATATTTCATGATAAGAAATAATGATTGAAATAATTCCAAAGAATTCTGGGTAGTATGAACTGAAGCAAAAAAAAAAACAAAAACAAAAAATGAGGAGAACCAGCAGAACTATTTATACAAAGCCAACAACACTAAAGAAAAACAAGTTTGAGAGATGTGCTAACTCTGGTTAATGCAATGATCAACCACATCTTCAGAGGACCTGAGATAAAACATGTTACCTACCTCATAGTAGAGAAGGGATGGATTCAAAGAGCATAAAAAGCTATACATTTTTGGATACAGATGAATGTGCGGATTCATTTTGCTTTACCATGCTTATTTATTAGAAATTGTTTTCTTTCCTTTATCTGTCTTCTTTCCTTCTTTCCTTTCTTCATTTCCTCTTCTCTGTCTCTTCTCTCTCTGACTGTCTCTCTCTCTGTGTCTGTCTCTGTCTGTTTCTCTATGTCTTTCACTCTGTTTCCCCCTAAAATATCTCTATTTTTGGATAAGATGATTGATTTATTTGATGTAATGTGTCTGATAGCTCTTTCTCTCAGAGTTATACCCATCTGGGATCCAGCATAGCTTAACAAGTTTCTGTTGGCTTTTTTTTCTTTATACTTGCCAATTCTAGCACCTACTGGCTATATTCCCTCTTTAGATTTGTTAGAAATCCCATAACTAACACCCCAGAGCCATCTAATTCTGGATTGCTAGATGGTGTAAGAGAATTGGAGAATTGGACTCCAGAATTGGAGTCAAGAAGACTCATCTTCCGGAGTTCAAATCTGGCCCTCAGTACTTACTAGCTACTTCACTCACTTGCATCACTGCACAAGTCACTTAATCCATTTGCCCCAGTTTTCTCATTTGTAAATTGAGCTAGAGAAGAAAATTGCAAACCACTCCAGTGTTCCTGCCAAGAAAACCACAAATGGGGTCATGAAAAATTGGACACAACTGAATAACATTAACAAGCCTTTACAAAGAGGTACTTTCTTCACAGATATAGTGAGAATAAATATACAAGCATTCCTCTCAATGAGCATAATCCCCCTTTATCTTCCTAGTCTATAGGGCAAAGGAGGGATTAGACCCAAAATTTAGCTCAATACATATATAGCTTCACCATGTTTAAATCTAGATGTAGCATGACTGCTGGATGAGTCCTTTTGCTAGGTTGGAATCCATCCAAATGGTCCCTCCAAAAGATCATTCCTTGTTCCTTGGATTATTGGTTTAGATTCCAACTACCAGATTCCTGTGGCTCAGAAATTCCATTTCTTGCACCTGAAACAGAAAAGAATGAATTAAAAAGACTAATGGAGCCCCATTTCTCAGTATTCTATGATCTTAAAGGCCTCCCCTGTACAGCACAATCTCTCACCCATGATATGAATTCTCTCAGGTACAAATAAAGTAAAAAGATCTCAGCTTCATGACTTACTAGATACATGACATTAAGAGAATCATTAAATTTCTCTAAACCCCAGTTTCATCATCTGCAAAATGAAAATAATAAGTAGCAGCATAGCACAACAGAAAGAAATCCTAAAGGATGATTTATCTAGAGAATTTATTTAGATAAAACAATCTCAGGATCGTGGTGAGCTAAAACATTCCTGCTTAAGGTTTTGTAGAGTTAATTTTCATGAGTTCCCATCTATCTTCCTTCCTTCTTTCCTTCCTCCATTTCCTCTTCTTTGTCTCTGTCTCTCTATGATTCTGTCTGTGTGTTCATGAGTTCTTTCAAAATGTTCATAGGAAGAGAAGTTCTTAAATATTAAGCAAACAGCACAACCTCTGTCAGGTGCTACCAAGCTTGATCATCTTCAACTATAGATTCACTGTTGACCTTTGGTCCTTTTGCTGCCCAAGAACCATCCCAGCTAAATGCAGAGATGCTCATCATGATATTAGCCACCAAGATGTACTTCTTTGTAGCAACTCAATTCAACAAACTTTCATTAGATGCATGCTATGTGCTAAGATTAGAATGATAGAAATGAAATAAACCCTGCCCTCAAAGAGCTCACATTCAACCAGGGGCAGGTGGGGTGCAAATTCTATTAAATAAGCAATTTTTTGGTGTTAGGTGGAAGGCAGTATGCTGGATGTTGGGGATAGACAAAAATGAAACAATCCCTACCTTCAAGGAGTTTATATTCTACTGAAGGAATGTTAAATGTTCACAAGAAAATGAATGAAAAATAGACAAAGAAATATAAAGTAATTTCCAGAGGTAGGAAATGTTAGCTAGTGGGAGTGGAGGAGATTATGAAAGATCTTGTGTTATCTAGGCTAAGCTTTGAAGAAAATTTGAGATCTCCTTTTGTGTGGATGGAAATATGGCTTGTGTCCACGAAGAAGGTATCCTAAACAAAATGTTAGATGCCCAGGATATTAAAAGAATTTTAATTTTTACTTTTTTGCTTTTTTTAATCTTTGGACTTCATTTTTCTTTCTTTGTTTATTTTTTGGCCAGGCAATTGGAATTGAGTGATTTGTTCAAGGTCATACAGCTAGTGAATATTAAGTATCAGAAGCTAGATTTAAACTCAGGTTCTCCTGAATCTAGAGTCTGACCTATCTACTGCACCATCTAGCTGCCTCTGAATTTTATTTTTAATAGAACATTTAATATAACATTGATATTGATGTTGATTACACATGGCACTCTTGGGTAGTTCAGGATCCATGACTTTGTTATTGTTATTAAGTCATTTCAGTCACACCCAACTCTTCATGACTCCATTTGGCATTTTCTTGGCCAAGACACTAGAATCTCTTGCCATTTTCTTCTCCAGCTGATTTTGCAGATGAGGAACTGAGATAACTAGAATTAAGTGACTTGCCCAGGATCACACAGCTTAGAAGTGTCTGAGGCCAGATTTGAACTCAGGAAGATGATTCTTCCTGATTCCAAGCCCAGTGATCTATGCAACATATCACTTGGCTTTCTTGTGATTTTGTATCCCTTATCTTAAAATGGTCCTGTTCCTGACATATGATCTCAAGATTAACCCATATAGCATTTCCTTCTTGAAACACCACACACAGATATACATTTCCTTTGTAAAAATTCATTGCCAATTTTTTAAGCTTCCAGAGACAATATTTCTAGTTAACAGTGTGTCTTCAAGTCTAGACTTTTGGGAATGGAGGCAGTGCCTTAGGGATGGTATCCTTTGTGAAGTGGTAAAACCTTAGCAACGACAATAAATGAAAATATCAAAAGAATGAACATTTTTTCTCCATGTAAATGTTTGAGGAAGTTAAGAGACTGTGGAGAAAAGAAAAATACATAACCTTTGCTTTAAAAGCTGAATTGCTTTTTGACAAGATGAGACTCTGAAAACCATTTTTTTATAAATGTAGCCCAGATGCTGCTCAATCTTATATTTCACACAGACTTGGATTCAATATAGGAATGTTTTCAGAGAGTTATATTTATTTCATCAAGCTCAAGCCCCAGTGCTGGGGAAATTGGGAAATCTTAATAGTAAATTCAGGTCTAGATAAGCATTATGCTACTATACTAACAACCCAGGCAGCAATCATACATTGAAATGGTAAAATATTTCATGAGAATAGATTTATGAAGCAAAGTATCAAAAATCATATCTTACCACTCACTTCTATACATCCTGATTCTCACTTCCCGCTGCTAAAAAACTGCCTTTCCAAGGCTCATAATTCTAGTAGGGAAAGGATGAACTCAGACTCCTGTAGATAAATTTTCTTCAATGTCCCTGGGTTGAAGTCAAAGCTGAATATGTGTGGATTTTATGCTTCTATTCATTTCCACATGCCTTGTCTGCCACCAGAGCCATAACTAGAGCAAGACAACCTAGGCTTTTCCACAGGGCATTGAAATCTGGAGACCACTGATGATACTTAGAGTCCATTAACAACGTGAAAGAAAATGAACTTGGTACATAGTAAGCTATGGAGTAAGAGGTGGAATTAAGAAAAGACCTGATGATGCACTTCCTCTCCCCAGTGGTCCAAGGTAATCTCTTTCCTTGTCCAGCACCACCAAGCTCTGTGTTCCTACCATCTCCAGATGTAGTATTACCTACAGTATTCTGGGATTTCTGCCCACTAAGCTAGTGGGTCTCTCCCAGCTACAACTGAATTCCTGAACTCATTTGTCCCTTTCTTCTTGACAAAATTATAATTATAAAGTTATAGCTACATTCTGCCTCTTTTACTTTATTTCCCATGCTCATTATTCTTCCATCATTGGTGGCCATGTTGGGGAAGGGAAAGGAGGGAACATCTCCAGCCAGTCTGTGGAAAGGAGAACCAAGATTTTAAAAAATCCTCAATCACTAGAAGAAGAAATTCTCTTCTGTTAACTGAGAAAAATTTCTTTTCTAATAGCTGAGCAGTGACCTCCTCCCTTGTGGGGACCTTGGCTCAGCTGATGTGCTCCCAAAGGCCAAAGGCTAATTCAACTTTCTTTATTAAGAATCTTAGTATGTACTCCCCACATTCTATCCACTTTTGGGGATCACAGAGTTTACAACAAGACAGAAAATTAGAGATCCCTTGGCCTGGGGGTTGTTAACCTTGATTTATAAACTTTGAAAATGTTAATAATCATATTTTAATATAATTGGTTTCCCTTGTAATTCAATATACTTTGTTCATGCATTTAAAAAATGTCATTCTATAAGTTGTGGTATGTGAATATTATGGAATATTATTGTTCAGTAAGAAATGACCAACAGGATGATTTCAGAAAGGCCTGGAGAGACTTACATGAACTGATGCTGAGTGAAACGAGCAGGACCAGGAGATCATTATATACTTCAACAACAATACTATATGATGATGAATTCTGATGGACATGGCTCTCGTCAATAATGAGATGATTCAGGCCAGTTCCAGTGGCCTTGATATGAAGAAAGCCATCTGCACTCAGAGAGAGGAAAAGGGCAAATTAATGTAGATCACAACATAGTATTGTCACTCTTTTATACTGTTTGCTTGCATTTTATTTTTTTCTCATTTTTTCCCTTTTTGATCTGATTTTTCTTGTGGAGCATCGTATTTGTGGAAATATGAATAGAAGAATTGCACATGTTTAACATATATTGGGTGACTTGCCATCTAGGGGAGAGGGTGAGGAGAAGTGAGGGGAAGAAATTAGAATACAAAATTTTGTAAGGGTGGATATTGAAAATTATCCATATATATTTTGAAAAGAAAAAGCTTTAATTGAAAAACAAAGAAAAAGAGAAGAAAAAATCTAGAAATTTACATGAATGTACTTTACATATAGCTTCTTTATGAAGTTAGTATTTTAATAGTTAATTACAATTTTAAAGTATACGATGACATAATCTGCAAAAAGTAACAAATTTCTTAACTCTTTTTCTATAATAAATAAATGAATAAATTAAAGGATGCATACAAAAAAATTTTCATTCATTTATTTGCTCCCCCTCCAGACTAAGATTTGTGATCATATTTATGCATTATTATTATTATATAATATATATGATATTATTTATATATTATATATGTGATTATATTTATTAAACTCAAGATTTGAAAATTCTCCGTGAGTTCAAAAATATAGGAAAGTGAGAAGAAAACAGAAAGGTGAGAACAAAACAAGAAAAGGACAGCTTTGAAAGTTAGATGTTAAATTTAATATAAAAATAAATGAAGGTTTATACTAAATTTTCATATAACAAAATATAAATATATAATATACTTTATAATATACAGACATAGCTCATTTTATTGTGTTCTGCAGATACTGTGTGTAGTTTGTTTTTTGTTTTTTGGGTTTTTTATTTTTTGTTTTGTTTTGTTTTGTTTTTTACAAATTGAAGGTTTGTGGCACCCCATGATGACCAAATCTATCAGGGACATTTTTCTAACAGCCTATCATGTCTCTGTGTCACATTTTGGTTATTCTCACAATCTAGCAAACTTTTTCATTATTATTTTATGGTTATCTGTGATCAGTGATCTTTTACTATTGTAATTGTTTTAGGGCCCCACAAACTGCATCCATATAAGATGGCCAACTGGATCAACAAATGTATGTGGTCTGATTGCTCCACCAAATGGCTCTCACCACCACCACCACCTCTCTCCCTCTCCTTAGACCTCCTTATGCCCTGAAATGCAACAATATTGAAATTAGGTTAATTAATAACCTCCTACAATGGCTTCTAAGTGTTCAAGTGAATGGAAGTGTCAATGGATGTGATGAATCTAATTGTTGTCTTATTTTAAAAAATTGCCACAGCCCTCTTAAACTTTAGCAGCCATCACCCTGAGCAGTCAACAGCCATCAACATCAAGACAAGACCTTTGACCAGAAAACTTATTATGACCCACTGAAGGTCCAGGTGATAGTTAGCACTTTTTTAAACAATAAAGTATTTTTAAATTAAGGTATATACATTGTTTTTAGTCATAATATTATTGCACAATTAATAGACTACAATATAGTGTAAACATAACTTTTATATGCACTGGGAAACAAAAAAAAAAATGCGTGTGACTCTGTTGTTGTGTTATTCATTTTATTGCTGTGGTCTGAAATAGAAACTCACAATACTTCCAAGCTATGTCTGTATGTATTATATTGTTAAATATTTTACACAAAAGAAAAAACAAGTTGTACATAACAGACAGTCATAGTCTCGTATACAATCTTCTCCTGTGCTACTATGTCTATGGAAATGCTTATTTGAGTTGGCGTTAAGTTCAGGATAATTTTTTTTTTTTTTGCTGAGGCAATTGGGGTTAAGTGACTTGCCAGGGTCACACAGCTAGGAAGTATTAAGAGTCTGAGATCAGATTTGAACTCAGATCCTCCTGACTTTAGGTGCTCTATCCACTGTGTCACCTAGCTGCCCCCCAAAAAATTTTAGTTAAAAACCTCTCACCATGGAAGCAGATGAGTAACTTGTTTGTAATTTATAGTTTTAGAGTAGCCTCAGGACATATAAAAGTTATGTGACTTCAACATAGTATTTCTACCTTAAAAAAAAGAAAAGAAAAAAGTAGAAAGAAATCTGGCAGAAACTAGGCATATATATACTCATAGTATATACTGAGTATATACTATGTATATACTCATAGTATATGCTAAGATAAAATCAAAATAGGTACATCATTTAGATATAAATAATGATATCAAAAGGAAATTAGCAGAGCATGGGAAAAAAAACTACCTATCAGGTATATGAACAAGGGAAATGTTTATGACTACATAAGAGATAGAAATAATCACAAGAGATAAAAATAGATGATTTTGAATACATTAAATTTAAAAAAATTTAAACAAAATGCAGCCAAAATTAGAAGCAAAGTAGGAAAGTTGGGTGGGTGGGGAGAAATATTTACAGTAAGTTTTTCTAATAAAAATCTCATTTCTCAAATATATATAAAAAAGTTATGTGACAGAGTCACATAATCCATTTGTATCAGACAGAATTTGAACCCAGGTTTTGCTTTTTTTTGCCTTTCTTTGTAGCCTTGGGCTTGTCATAGTGCCTGGTAAACAGTACTTGGGTAATAAATGTTAGTTGCTTGATTGATTCTTGACTCTAAGGAGTGTGTTGATCTATCCATCATGTAACATAGTCTCATTACCTTCAACTTACTGATAAGGAAACTGAGGCTCAAGGAAGTTCAGTGTCTTGCCTTTGATCTCACTGCTAGTACATATCAGGGACAAGAATCAAACCCAGATCTCTTAGACTTAAAGCCCAATGCTTTCAACACTAGGTTAGGCTGCTGGAATACTGACCTAATAGGGTAAGTGGAGTATTTGCTGTCATCCTCACTGGATAGGCAAGAGCATTGAGGCATCCTAGAGTATATCAGTCAATGACAAGGACAAAGGCCAATTTCCTGGAACTTCAAGTCCTCTACTCCTTCTACTAGAATACAGTTGAAATCCTGGGCATCCTCTAGAGACTTTCCAATGCCCAGAAGACCATCTGACAACACGGGCAGCTGCCTTGGCTAATGTGATCACACAAAGACCACAGCTGGAATCCCCAGAAGTTTTACAGCCTTGTAAAAAGCCATGTTTATGCAGGTTAGCATTTCCTAAGCACCTTGTGTGAAATAAATGATTATAAATTTTAAGCACTGTTTATTTTTTCTTTTCTTTTTTCTTTTTTTCTGCTTTTGTTTTAAAGCATGATATAGTAGATAAGGGGCAGTCTTTAGAGGTCAGAAAGATTTGCGTTCAAGTCTTACCTTGGACATGTGATAGCTACAATCACAGTGCCTTCATACAACTCTTTAAGATCTAGGTTATGAGTGTCTGAGAGGGTATCTGATATAGTAGAAAGAGGGCCATACTTGGAGATGAGAAAAATCCTGCCTTAGATACTATGCGTCCCTGGACAACATTTAACCCTCTCAGACTCAGTTTTCTCATCTGTCTAATAGGGCCTACCTTACAGGGTTGTTGGGAAGATCAAATGAGATCATGCATGTAAGACATTTTGAATACCTTAAAAACACTACATGAATTTTGGCTGTTATTATGGTGATGATCTATATTGTTAGATGGAGTGTCCATTTTGGGAGACCTTCTGGACCCTCATAAAGTTACATGTATAAATTCTGCCTCTTCCTTCCCTCAAAAAAATGGACAGATTGATAGACAGACCTTAGACATAAGTACTATAAAATACCCTCTGTCAATCTAGATATTACTATAACTCAAAACATTATAATCCAATCTTGGTCAAGAATATAAAAATATAATGAATAATATAAAACAAGAAAATAGACAGGAAGAGATAGAGAGAGAGATAGAAAAGAAATAGAGAGATCTGTTATATGTCCTTAATTTTTTTATTATTAAATTCATAGAACATTAAATATTAAGACTTCATAAACTTTGTTCTGTGCAATGATAAATTAGTAATGCCCACAAAGACATACTCTTTTACCATGGAGAAACCAGGAAACAGAGCACTCGAGGACTCTGTGATGACATGTGAAGCTAATAGAGCGGAACACTTAATCTTCCATCATAAACAATAAGAAGCTTTATTTCATACTGCTCAAAATGGACAAAGGCTTTCTCAAACATACGCATGTAATTACTGAGCATTAGGGTAGATAGCACTGAATATAGGGCAGGGATTTTGTGCCTGTGAAGCAAGTTGTGCTCCAATTGATGCCCTGAGATCAATCTTGAATTTCTCTGTCTTCTGGCTGCCAGTTCAGAATGGCATCTGGTCATATACCAGATGCTATACTTAATACTTGGGATACAAGGACAATAATATGAAACATTCTCTGCTCTCAAGGAACTTACCCTGTTCTAAGGAGAAACAGTGTATATCAATCAACAATCATTTGTTAAAGTGCCTATTATATCTCAGATACTGTTCTTGATGAACTTTGGAATACAAAGACAAAAATGAAGAACGTCTGCCCTCAAGAAGCTTACATTCTGTAAATAAAACATCAACTTAAGGAGATACCAAATATAAAGAAAGTAAATAAAAAAGTAAAATGAGGAAAACAGTAGCAGCTGGGATGGGGAGAAGAGGAGGATCAAAAGTCTCCAAAGGAGGCCAGATGTGGGCCTTTGACTTAAAAGACAAAAGGATAGCTACAGGGTGTAGTGGATAGAGCACTGGAGCTGAAGTAGGGAAGATCTCAGTCCAAATCCTGCCTCCAACACTTACCAGTTGTGTGATCCTACAAATCATTTAACCTCTGTTTGCCTCTGTTTCTTTATCTGTAAAATGAGAGAATAATAGCATGTACCTCCCAGAGTGAGGATTAAATGAAATAATATTTGAAAAATGATTAGTAAAATGCCTTGTATATAATAACAACATCATCAACAACAATATTAATAGTAATAGCCAACATTTATAATAGCTATTGTGATTATTAGTATTAACTACTACTATTATTATTATTATAAAAAACTAAGGGTTCTAAGATGTGGAAGTGAGGAGGAAGAACATTTTAGACATGTACATAGATAAGCAAATGCAAAATAATTATTTTCCAGAGGAAAGTACTAATAACTAGAGGAGCAGAAGCAGGGTGGGGGGGGGGAGAAGTTGGGGAAAAGCTTGTGTGGGAGATGACACCCAAGATCATCCTTAAAAAAATTCTAGAGACAACTAGATGATGAGATGGATAGAACACCAGCCTTGTAATCAGGAGGATCTGAGTTCAAATTCAGCCTCAGACACTTAATACTTAGGTAGCTGTGTGTCACTTAACCCCAATTGCCTTGGGGAAAAAAAGATTCTAATAATTCTAAATCAGAGGTTTGTATCATGGGTCACCTTGGCAATCTGGTAAAATCTATAAGTCCCTTCTCAGAATGATGTTTTTATATGTATAAAATAGGATTGCCAAGAAAACCCAATATTGTTTTTTGAATTGTTTCTTCTTAAAATTATTATTAAAGTTTTTCTTTTCAAAACATGCACAGATAATTTTTCAACATTGATTCCTGCATAGCCTTGTGTTCCAAATTTTCCCCTCCTTCCTACTACGCCTTCCTCTAGATGGCAGATAATCCAATATATGTTAAAATATGTGTTAAATCCAATATATGTAAACATATTTGTACAATTCTCTTCCAATATTGAAACAGTCATCAAAATATGAAAAACAAATTCATAGTTACCAGATTAAGAACTCCTTAAGAGGTGGAAGAGAGAAGGGGATACATTTCCAATAGTCTATGCAAAAACTTAGTTTGCACAAAGTCATGTATAAGAACAAGAAGTAGGTCAGTTTGACTCTTTGTGACAAGAAGTAATATGAAAAGAAGTCTGGAAAGGGAGGCCAGATTGTGAAAGACTTGGGGGTGGGAGAGGGGAGGGGTGTGGTCAAAGATCACCTCAGATGGAACTGGGCAAAAAAAAATGGTGCCCTCATTTCATAGGACCAATGGCTTCCCGGCTCTGGGAGGTCAGAGAACTGTGACAGCTCAACCACCAGAGAGTCTAATCTATTTATAAAAGATCCAGCTCAGGGTCAGTGTGAAAAGTCTCTTGTGTGTGATACCCAAAGCTCACCTCAGAATAGCCCAGCCCCTCAGAGCAAAAGGCCAATCTCTGGTCCTCCTGGGTCATCAGAGACCATTTTTAAAAGTTAAAAATGAACCAGGATGAAGGACTTATTGTGAGGGAGCCGTTCCCTGGACCCTCAGCAGAGATGGTTAGTGGAGGGAGGGGTGGGGACAGAGCCTTTGTGTTCCTGGAGCTGACAGGTCCAGGTCTATTTTTCAGTTTCTCTTCTAGACAAATTGTTCTTCCCAGCAGTTCCCAAGGTCATTTCCTCCAGAGGGTTTCTAGAGGACTAATGATTCCGGGTATAGTGTGTGGGGCTCATTTGGAGACAGAGAAAGCCTCATGGCTCGTTAAGAGTTCCTGACACAAGAGCAGGGGGGATGAGACGGGAGCTTTCTTGGCACCCAGCTAAGTATGTGGCGAGTAGAAGCTGAGCACGTGAGCAAGTTTGAAGGGGAGAAGTTTGTCAGAGGGCACTAAAGGCAAGCAGTGGGAAAGAATGGGACATGGAGGATAGAGGACCCCGTTTCTAATCCCTGGCTCTCCCATCTATTGTCTGTATGACCTTTCACCCATGTCAGGGTCTGATACACAGAATCTGGAGATCTGAATCTTTTTTTGTATCATGGACCATTTGAGCAGTCAGTCGACTGAATTCTATGACCCTCTTCTGAGAATAATATTTGCAAAGGCATAAAATAAAATGCATAGAATATAAAGGAAACCATTATATTGAAATAGTCATAAATTTTTTTAAAAACTCTTCAATCACAAGGTAAAGAATGCCTTGGACTAAATTTTGGTCTCTAAATGTCCTTCTAACCCTATGATTACATTTACCCAAAATGTCACATGTCAAGTCTGGCACTCTGTCTCCATCATTAGGCACCACATTCAGCAATTCACTGTCTTCTACTGTCAGTTTCTTTAGATGAAAGAAATAGAATACAAAAATATCATCTCTGATTCCCACCCCTGAGAGAGTAAATCAATGGTCTTCATACTTTTGTTCTCAATATCTTTATCCTATTAAAAATGATTGAGGATCTGTCCAAAGAGTTTTTGTTTATGTGGTTTATAGTTATAGACATTGATCACATTAAAAATAAAAACTAATTATGAATATGTAGACTCTCTGAAAGGATTTCAGAATTCCCAGGATGCTCTGGACCAGATTTTGAGTAAATATTTTAGCTCCAATCTTGTTCATTCAATGTTTAGCATAAAGCCCCAGTGGAAACTTAGTTCTATGTTACAAGCATTTAAGCATGCACTGGGCACTGTGTTAGGAATGAGGAAAAAAAGGAAAAAAACAAAAATTAGTTCCTTCCATTAATGAGCTTATCTCTGAATGAAGGGATTCAGCATTTAAGAAGAAAAATAAATACAATAAAATTGGAAAGGAAAAGAGTCCTAACAACTAAGTCAATCAGGAAAGGCTCTTTATAGTTATTGTTGTAGTATGACTTTTCATATCCCCATTTTGGGGTTTTCTTGGCAAAGATACTGGTTTGCCATTTCCTTCTGCAGTTCATTTTAGAAATGAGGAGAAACTGAGGCAAACAGGGTTAAGTGACTTGCCCAGAGTTACATAGCTAGTAAGTGTCTGAGGACAGATTTGAACTCAGGGCCTCCTGAGTCCAGAGCTGATGCTCTACCTACTGTGCTACCTAATTGCCTTTTTGTAGGATAAGGTGGCTCTTGATTTAAGCCTTGAAGGAAGTTAAGGATTTTTAAAGAGAAAAATTGGTTTTTAATATATATACATACATGCAAATATAATATATATACATCCCTTTCTGAAGTCCACGCTAGACTTTTGAAGACCGTGCTAGACTGGGAAAGAAACTGGAGGAGACACAGTTTGGGACAATGTAAGGAGCAATTTTCATGGAGTCATTAGATTTGAGTATCCACTTATTACTTTGTGATCTTGAGCAAATTACTTCCCACTTTTGGATCACACAATTTCTCATCTATAAAATGGGAGCTTGGACTTGGATTTCAGGGGTCCTAACTTGTTTTATATCCATTGATGGTCTGGTAAAACCTTCTTGAGATATCTTAAAATGCATAAAATAAAATAGGAGGACAAAAGAAACCACTTAAATTGAAATCTGTTGGTCACTACATGGTCTCTATGGATAATTTATAAAATTAGGCCTCTCTTCCCAGAAATTTCAAGCAGGGAAACTCAAGAAAAAAGCAAGGAGGCAGAAAATATCATAGTTGGTAGATCAGTTAAGAAACAATTTTGATTCAAAGAGAGAGCACATAAAGGGGAGAGCTAGGAAATAAATTTGCCAAGAGATCCAGATTGTGGAGGGCTTGAAACACTAGGATGAGAGTCCATTCTGGGGCACCTACCCGGTGAAAAGGACAGAGAAATGAGCTTGGAGTTAAAAAGCCCTGAATTCAAACTCTATCTGGGATCCTTTCTAGCTGTATGATTCTGGGCAATTCATTTAACCTCTCCTGGACTCATCTGATAATGATAATGATCTTGCATTTAGCCAGACCGTTTCAACCAGATGGATTCATAAAGCTCAGCAGAATTTTCAACTGTGCTGTACAAACTCCAGGCCAAAATCCACCCTCGGGATTGTGCTTCCAGGACTTCTGAGGTCAAGGTGCCGGGGAAGGTCTCAGACAATGTCGTGCTTTCGTCGGAAGCCATTTAGAGTCCAGACACTAGAATGGAATCAAAATGAGGGGTGATTTTGCCTGTTCCTTAAGAGCTGCATGAGAGCAGCACCTGGACCAGGGAAAGGATGATGTATTATTTTGTTGAGTCCTACATCCTAACCAGTGTGTTGCAGTAAACAGAACTCTAGATCTAGGACTGAAATTGCTAAGATCAGATCTTTATCCTCCCTGAGCTTCAGTTTATTCACCTGTAAAATGAGGAAACTAGATAAGATGGCCTCTGAGGTTCTTCCCAACTTCATTTAGATACATAATCTTAGAGTGAGTGGAGGGAAGCTGGGGGACAGGGAGCTCAAAATGTTGTCAAATTACACAGTAATACAGTAACAGCATAATCATCCATGGACTTAGCTCCTCTCAGCAATACACTGATCCAAGACAATTCCAACGGACTTGTGATTAAAAATGCCGTCCACATCCAGAGAGAGAACTATGGAGGCTGAATATGGATCAAAGCATACTATTTTCCCTTTTTTGTTGATTTCTTTTTTATCCTCATGGTTTTTCCCTTTTGTTATGATTTTTCTTTCACAATATGACTAATATGGAAATGTGTTTAAAATGATTGTGCATATATAGCCAGTACCAGATTTGTTGTTGTAAGAAGGAAGAAGGAAAGGGAAGGAAGGAGAAAAATCTGTAACTCAAAATGCTACAAAAATGAATGTTGAAAACTATCTTTATATGAAATTGGAAAAAACAAAATACAATTAAGTAGAAAATGTCCTCTGTTCAACCCAGAAAGAAAGGCTCTCCCTTCCCATCCCTCATCCCACAGGGACTCCCTGCTTAGTCCATGAGCTAGAACTCATCAAAATTGTCCTATTCCTTCGTTTCACAAAGAAAGAAAATGAGTGCTAGAATAATAAACTAGCTAACCCAAAATCACTCAACTGGTTCAGGGCAAAGCCAGACTTGGGACTCAGGTCTCTTGGTCTTGGGGCATCAAAAACTCCAAATTTTTATGTTCCACTTTGGAAACTCCCTGAGTTTCAGTATTCTCTTCTGTAAAAGGAGAAGGCTGCCAAAAGATCTTTCATCTTCTATTTTATTGAACAGAACTCACAGAGCTGTTACGTGATCTTCTGACAGGACTAAGGCATGAACCACATACAACCATCCACTTCCTAGAGTGCTAAGTGTATTCCTTTCCCCGTCCCCTTGTGTAGGAGCTGGGTCGTCTGGCTCTTTCCTAAAGTGTTTGCATCAGTCCATCATCAATATCTCTCAATGAAGAGCTGCCCTTTAATTTACACCGACATCCACAAAGTGCTTGGAGACTTGTGCCCATCATGGTGCCCTCTAAAAGCATCTTCTGTCTCACCTGTTTTATTTTTTGCAATAATTCTTGAGAAACTCTTCCTTCAGCACACACTCTAGTCTACCTGTAAGTCTCCATCATCTCCTTGAAATCTGCCTTGAACTCCCAGCTCAGTCATATCTTCCCCAGGTCACCTTCACTCCACTCAATCTGGACTTTCTTTATGCATTTGACCTCAAAATCATGGATTTAGGGCAGAAGGGATCTTTGACATCATCTAAATTTATAGATAAGGAAACAGATCCAAGGAGGATGGTGATTTGGTGAAAGTCGTGGAGATAAATCTGGTAGAGCTGAGATTTGAACCTAGTTCTTTCCTGATTTGTAAGGATAGTGGGTATATCCTCCATCATTTCTAAGATTCCTTCCAGTTCTATAACCCTATGAAAAGACAGGTACAACCTTACCCACACATGAGGTTCATGGCCCTGCTGCATGTCCCCTTGACATCCGGACAAAATCCAACCATTAGTTGAAGATGACCAGGTCATCTCTTAACCTTTTTTACCTAAGATTTTGATCACTAATCAACATCAGATTTTCCTGGGAATTGTTCAGCTTTTAGACCGCTGAAAATCCCAATTCTCACCACTGCACAGGATCTCCGATGTAATTTAATCCTTTTTTTTCCTGAGGCAATTGGGATTAAGTGACTTGCCCAGGGTTACACAGTTAGGAAGTGTTAAGTGTTTGAGGCTGGATTTGAACTCACGTCCTCCTGACTGCAGGGCAGGGCTCTATCCATTGCACCAGCTACCCTTTCCATTTTTAAGGAAGAAAAGGGAGACCTGAAGATTTGAGGTGACACAGGTACTGAGGACTCAAACCCATGTTTTTGGATGACTTTTGACACTTAACCATTCTTCCTTCCCACATAATATACCCATTTTACAGAGAACTGAGAATGAGGGAGACTAAATGATTTGTCCAATTTTGCACAACTAATGTTAGAGACAGGATTTGAACCTGGGGCTTCTCCATACAAGCCTTCCGCTCTTTCCACTAGCCTCCGACAATGAGCTGGACAGGAATGGATGCCGGCTGCGAGGGAAGTCTCCGGGACGCCCTCTCGGCTCTGGAGCCAGGATGGGGGGCTGCCTTCCTGGAGTCATGTCGCCTTGGTTTCTTTCTTGGCCCTGCCTTCGTTCCTCTCCCCCGCCTCCCCAAGCCTTGCCCTCCCAGCCAGATCCCCGGCAGCGAGAGGGGAACATAGGCTCTGCTGGTTTTGCTCTGGGATTTAGATGCTCATTCTTTTCCCAGGATCCCCCAGGTTGCTCAGACAGAGCCGCTGCCAATCAGCCCTGAGAGTCCCTGGATTTTGGCCTAGCCCCAAGTTTCTCTCGAGCTCTCTGGAGCCCTGGTTGGCAATTAAGCAGCCCAAGGCACACAGCGTCTGGGACTGAGGCGGAGGCTCAGGCTCAGCGGACTTTGTTATCTCCTCTCTCCCTCCGCACCCCCACTAAAGACCCAGGATGACTTTCCAAAGACTATTTTAAGTTGTTCTGCTAGCCAAAAAATGATTAATTCTCTTTAAACAGATGTGCAATAGGCTTTGCTACGAACACCAGCATCTGCTACACCACTACTCTTAAGGTGATGCTCTTTTTAAAGTACCAGCCTGGAGAAAAACCAACTACAAATGCTGGAGAACGAGAAAGAGATGAGCAGGGGAATCCGGCATGGTGAAGAGAGCCCAGCATGGAGCACCAGCTGTGGAGTTAAGAAGACCAGGATTCAAGTCCAGCTCTGACAGTCGATATGAGCAAATCATTAAACCTTTCTCAGTTTCCCAATCTATGAATGGGACTGATAATATCTATGCATCTATAAAATGGAAACAATAATATCTATATATCTATAAAATGAGAATGATAATATCTGGGCATTTATAAAATGAAAATGATGATATCTGTACATATATAAAATGGGAATGATAATATCTATGCATCTATAAAATGGAAATGATAATATCTGTACATCTATAAAGTGGGAATGATATCTGTGCATCTATAAAATGAGAATGATAATATCTGTGCATCTATAAAGTGGGAATGATAATATCTGTGCATCTATAAAATGGGAATGATAATATTTATGCATCTATAAAATGAGAATGATAATATCTTTGCACAGGGTTGTTGTGAAGGTCCAAATGAGTTAATGTATATAAAAGTTTGCAAATTTTAAAGCTTTATAGGAATGTTGTTATTACTATTTTTGTCACCTGCATATCCTCAGACAAGACACTTAACCTTCAGTCTGGAGGATAAAGTTGGAAGGCATCTCAGAGATCATTTAGTCTAACCTCCATGTTTTATAGAAAATGAAACAAGCCCAGAATAAATTGAAGTCACACAGGATAGAAGGAGAACCAACACCCGAACTCAGGTCTTTCTTATTTGTAAAATGGAAAGTCTGGATTAGATCCATGTTCTGTCAACGTTTTTGACCATGCAACCCAGTTAGTAAAAAATATTTTCAATATGCACTCCCAAGATATGTATATTTATTCATTTGTAAACTATACACAAGTCCTACTGTGTAACTCACTCTGGCCAACCCAAAACTAAAAGAAAGGGGAAAGACTTTTATTCATTTACTCACTGCCCCCAAGGACACTCTCACAGCACACCAGCCTCAGCCATAAAGTCATCTGGGGATCAGCAAGTACAGTATATGTCCTTGATAAGTAGGAGGACCTTCCCGATAGCATCTACAGAGCTACTACTGTAACTGCCCAACTAAATTAGATTGTCAACCCTTGGGAGCTACTGGATCAGGTCATAACTTTGTCTCCAGGCAAATTATCCTAGAAAGATTGAACTGTAAGCTCACCTAAGTATGGATGGGATGGGTGGGTGGATAGTTGAATATTTCCCCTAATCCATTCCACGTTCTAACCAAACTGACCAACTTGGCATCTTTTGCTCAGGACATTCCACCCCTTCCCTCCATGCTTTTGCCCAGGCTATCCCTTAGCTCTCCACCTCTGCCTCTTAGCAATTCCTAACTCCTTCAAGTCTAAACTCAACTCATTCAAGAGGACTTTCCTGATTATCCCATTTCTTTATCCCAGGTTATCCCATTTCTTTGTCCCAGGTTATCCCATTTCTTTATCCCAGGTTATCCCTCCTTCCCCACCCAATACTTCTCCCCAAACTTTTATTTTATTGTCCATCTGGTACGTGTTTCCTTATCTCTGTATATATTATTTCCAGTAAAATATAAGCTCCTTGTGGGCAGGACTAGCTTTATTTTCATTTTAGTATCTCAACCACTTAGCACAATGCCTGGCACACAATAAGTCACTTAATATACCCTGGCTAAATTTATTTGGATTGTTGAGTTAAGGCAATTGAATCTGGGAGGTCAAGTCTTAATAAGAATAGCATTAATATAGTGTTTTAAAGTTTGCAAAGTTCTTTGAAAATATTATCTCATGTATTTTGTCTTTTCATCCACACAGTAGATAATTTTCATTTGTCACAAGATTTAAAATAAGAACACATTGTATAATTCTATGTAATGTGGTTTTTCTGAGCCTTGATATATTTCTTTTGCAATGATTAAAAAGATGTTATCTCAGTTTATGCTCACATCAACCCCTAGGAGAGAGATACTGTTATACATTATTTTTTACAGGTGAGAAAACTGAGGCAGGAAGAGGTCAAAAGATTAAGAATTGGAATTAAAGGCCCTGAGAATCTGGATATTTCCTATAGCTGGAATGGAGTTCTCCCTGTGTCCAATATTGTCATTTTAAAATGTACATGAGGTTCATTGTGGAAGCCAAGTGCATGCTTTTTGATGACCCCATGCTTCATCTTCTCTCTCACTTACTCTCCAAAGGGATCACTGGTCTCTTCATTTTCTCTTTGGATAAGCTTGCAGAAAAAAAATATAAATGTTGGCAAGTGCTGTGGTTCCAGCAGGAATCAGAAATTTGATTTAACATCCAATATAAAACATGGGCAAAGAGTGATATATTGGCCAAGGGTCACCTTCCTCCTGGCTTCAGCCTTTAACTGGAATAATTTGCAAAAAGTAACAAAAATAGCCATGGTGTTTTTAAAAACTCTAAACTCTTTTCTCTAGTGTTATTGAGTTGTGTTTTTTTGGAAGGAAAATAGTTTTGCTGAACTTTATTCAAAATTAGACCTATTTCTCAATGATTTCAGAATGCCAAAAGTTTGGTGAGCAGGACTCAACATTCATCCATTTTGAAAAGTAAACTCCATCATCGCATGGTGTGTTATGAGCAAATTTGGCACAGTGAGATAATCTGTGGAAAGCAATTACACTTTGTAGTACGTAACAAATCCCTTAACGTCATACAACAGCAGTTAGTCAGCAGTGATCTTAGTGAATTCTCCAACCAACATTTGGAAAAATTATGCACATCACCATATACCCTTGCACAGGCAATTTTATTCTTGCCTGTGGGTATTGACAGTGTTCACAGATTTTTGTTGGAAAACACATCCCTGGATATTGTCACTTTTTTACAAGCAATTCAATAACTACTTAATAGCTGTGACTACTAAATACAGGGAACAAAATGGTACAAATGTTTATTTACACTTAGCTCTCACCAACGAGGTGTTTGTATAATAGCAATGAATTTATTGAATACATACCACTAATCAGTGAAGAAAAACATTTTCTTAAATATGCTAATATGTTTAGAAATAAACTTTAATATTTTAGTACATATTTACAGACCTGATCGATTAAAAAACAACAATATGAATACTTTTCTTTGAAAAGAAAATATTAAGAGATAATGGAAAGAGATATGGAAAGAGATGTTCTATATTCCATATTAAGAGATATGGATATTAAGAGATGGAAATTTTCACCTAAGGAAAAGGAATAAGAAGCAAGTATTGGCTTAATAGAGAGTTAAAAGTATATTCTTCAAACCCTTTTCTGTTCCTATGCACCAATTTTTAGAATCACCCAGGGACTGTTTTTATTTGCAATTAGTCTTGTAGCACACAAGGAGAATATTCCTGTTGACTGAGATTTAAGCCTGAAATATCCATGGGAGTATCAATAATAGCTGTTGTACATCTGTCTAAAGTGTTTATATAAATCATATAATCCCTTTCTCAGTTTCTTCACGGTTTTCTCACTGAGTTGGAGTAGTATTTCCTGGAAGTTCACTGGCAATCTGTATCTTTTTTTTATTTTATTTTCCCCAGTTACACATTTAAAAAAAACCTTTTTTTCTGGTTATTTATGTACCTTTTTTACATATTTCCTTATTAATATTCTGGAAGAGAAAAATCAGAACAAAAGAGAAAACCATGAGAGGAAATAAAAACAGGAAAAAAAATCTGAACATACATAGCATATGTTGATTTACATTCAGTCTCCATAGTTCTCTCTCAGTCTCTATAGTTCTCTCACTATCTGCAGATAGCGTTTTCCATCCAAAGTTTATTGGGATTGCCTCGGATCACTGATCCACTGAAAAGAACTAAATCTGTCATAGCTGATCATCACACAATCTTGCTATAACTGTTTACAATATATTCCTGGTTCTGCTTGTTTCACTCAGCATCGGTTCATGTAAATCCTTCTAGACCTTTTGAAAATGAACTTATTCATCATTTTTATAGAACAACAATGTTCCATTATTTTCATATACCATAACTTATGCAGCCATTCCTTAATCAATGAGGCATCTACTCATTTTCCAACTCTTTGCTATTGTAAAAACAGCTGCTACATACATTTTTGCACATGTGGGTCCTTTTCCCTCTTTTACGATCTCTTTAGGATACAGATCCAGTAAAGACACTGCTGAATCAAATGGTATGCACAGTTTTATAGCCCTTTGGGCATAGTTCCAAATTGTTCTCTAGATTGTATATATCATGTCACAACTCCACCAACAATGCGTTAGCGCCTCAGTTTCCCATCACATCCCTTCCAACATTTATCATTATCTTTTCCTGTCATCTTAGCCAATCTGAGAGGTATGAGGTGGTACTTTAGAGTTGTTTTAATTTGCATTTCTCTAATCAATAGTGGCAATCTGTATCTTAAAACAGATTCAACAAAAAACTCTTGATGCTTTCATATGAATCCATGTTTCACTGAAATTCACTTTCAGTCACTGAACTAGTCTAAGTCCCAAGTGCTTTTTCTTATTGCTAGAGAGCCTGATCATCTCCTCCTCTTTGCCTTCAGTTTTTCTTCATTATACTGAAAATCACAAACAATGAACCCGTTCTCTCTGACTCTGTGTCTGAGGTAATCCACTGTCTTTCTAAACAAAGTTACATTGCACAGGTAACTATCTTCATCTCTGAAAGAACTTCACTAGAACTTGGAAGTCCTTTTTTTTGTAATATGACAGCCATTTCCAGGTGAACCCTCCCTTTCAACAAAGAAAAACAGATAAGCAAGACTGACCAAATAAGCGTGTCTAATGGTATTTGTGACATTCTGTACCTCTCCACCAAGAGAAGGAAAGTCTGTATCACCACCTGTTCTCTGGGACTGATTGGTCTTTGGAATTCATCCTAACTCTAGCCCTAAATTCATTGGCCTTTTAGAGGTGTCTGTAAGTCAGCTAGCATTTATTGAGACCACTGTATTCTAGCTGCAATGCCAAGTTCTGAAAATATAAAGAAAGGCAAAAAAAAAAAAAAAAAAAAAAAACCTGCTCTCAAGGAGATCACAGTGTAATGGGGGAACAATAGGTAAATAACTATGTAGAAACAAGAGATATAGGGGGTAGATTGAGAGGGAAGGCGCTAAGATTAAGGAGTAAGAAGAAAGGCTCTTTACAGAAGATGGGATTTTAGCTGAGACTTATAGGAAGCCAGAAGGCAGAGATGAAGAACAATATTCCAAGAATGGAACAGCCAGAGAAAACGCTGGGAGTTGGGGAGAGAGTATTGGGTTCAAAGACCAACAAAGTGTAAGAGAGTAATACATAAGAAGCCTGGAAAGGTAGGAAGAGGCCAGGTTATGAAGACCTTTAAAAAGGAAAGAAAGCAACCTCTAGGTGCTATAGGCAATAATGTGCTGGGCTGGGAATTGGGAAGACTGATCTTCCTGAATTTGAATCTGGCCTCAGACACTTACTAGCTGTGTGCTCATGTACAAGTCACTTAATCCTGTTTGCCTCAGTTTATTCATCTGTAAAAATGAGCTGGAAAGGGAGATGGCAAACCACTTCCATATCTTTGCCAAGAAAATCCCAAATGGGTTCACAAGGAGTCAGATATGACTGAAAAACAACGGAACAACGCCCCCCAAAAGGTAAAGATTTTGCATTTGATACTGGAGGTGATAGGAAGTATATTGAATGAAATGATCTGTTCAGATCTGTTCATTAGGAAGATCATTAGGACAATTGAGTGAATAGTATCTGAATCTGTATCACTATACTTTGTATGGATCTGCTTACTTGGTTTTGTCTCAACTTGCACAAATATTTCCCTATTTCTCTGAATTCCTCATACACATCTTTTTATCATATATTTATTCATTTATACTTTTTATTTTTATTTATTTATTTATACTCTATTATATTAATACATTAGTTTATTTAGTCATTTCCCCAGTTAATCAGTACCTAATTTGATCCTTTTTTTTATTCCAACAAAAGAGTTGCTAACAATATTTTGGTACACTTGGAGCTATCTTTTGCTCAGTTTGGGAATTGTTAGGTCAAAGGCCATAAACAATTTCATCTCTTTTTTTTCGCATAATGTTAAATTGGTTTTCAGAATGGTTGGAGCAATTCACAATGGTGAGCTTCCACCAAGAGAGCATTAGAGTGTTTGCCTCTCCAACACTATTTCCATCTTTTAACATCTTTGCTAATTGGATTGGTGAAAAGTGAATTTCAGAATCATTTTCAATTACATTTCTTTTTTATTACTAGTGATTTAGATAATTTTATATGGTTGTTCACTGTTTGCTGGGGATATAAAAACACAAAAATGAAACAACTCCTGTGCTCAAGGTGCTTACATTTTATTAGATGTGTTTCTTGAGGGCAGGAGCTGTTTCATTTTTGTGTTTTTATATTCCCAGAAAACAGCTCTGTAAATGATAAACAACCATTAAGATTAAGTCAAATTTGTACCTAGAGTAATTGAGCTGGGATTTGAAATAAAGCTCCCTGATTTTCCCTTTTCACTGCACCATATCACAAGTCTTCTTATAATTCTTTCAATTTTTAATATTCATCATTTTAATGCAATAATATTTCATTACATTCATATGCCACAATTTTTTCAATCATTCCTCAGTTGTGTCACACCTAATTTGTTTCCAATTTTTTTTTACCAAAACAGAAGAAATGACTATGAGCATACATATGTACATGTAGGTGTATCTATGTTTCTGCCCCATATGCAAATGCCATCAGCTTGCTCTTGCCCAAAAAGCTCATCAAGAAAGAGCTGAACATGATGGAAAATGACTCAACAACACCCTCTAGATCTTTGGTGTTCTTTGTTACCCTTAATTTTGAATCTCATTTCAGAGACAGAGGCAGCCTGGAAAAATGGATGGAAGATTGGAATCAGAAAACCTGGATTCCAATCTTGCCTTTAACACTTACCAGTTATATAACCATGATTAAGTCTCAAGCCCTCAGAATTTTCATTTCCTCAACAGTAAAATGGGAATCATAATATTGTCCAGTTTCTATCATAGGATTATTTTGAGGAAAATGCTTTTCAGTCCTTAAGATCAGAGATCTGGTACTAAAAGGGATCTCAGAGAGAACTTCAACTCTGATCACCTCATTTGTAAAATGAAATCATGCGCAGAGTGCCAAGCTTGAAGTCAAGAAGACCTGAATTCAAATTTAGCCTTAGACATTTACTAGCTGTGTGATCTTGAACAAGTCACTTGATCTCTATTTTGCCCCAGTTTTCTCATCTATAAAATAGAGACAATAATAGCATCTACTTCTCTAGGTCATTTTGAAGATCAAATGAGATGATAATTGTAAAGTTCACGGCACATAGGAAACAATATATAAATGTTATTTTTATTATTATTATTAAGTAACTTGCCTATGTTGATACAATGAGTATCAAAGACAGAACTGGACCTCAAGTTATCTCCTCAAGGGCCTGAATGTTTTTGCCAAACCCTAGCACAACCCTTGATGCATTGCAGAAATGTGAGTTATAATCATAACATGAAGTGGGATTCTTCAAGTCACAGACAATTGGAGTTAAAAAGGAACTCAGGCTTGCCAGCCCAATATGTATTAGACATGAATCCCCTTCCAGCGTGCCAGTCTTTTCCTGAAAGCTTCCAGTGGAGAGATCTCCTTCTACTATCCACAAGCATCACAGGAGATCAGGAGATCTGACAAGTGTGAGTGTGGATTATATTGCAAGGGAAGGTTATTTTCCAGGAGATCAAGGATACCTCCATTGTCCATCTCTAAGGGAAAAGGAAACAGGTTGTCTTGTAACAATTATAAAAGGACTCTCTCTCAGCCATGATTAGCAAGATGGCTAATTTAATTGGCTGATTCTTTACCTGGAAGATGGTCATCTCCTTGAGAGCCAGTGTGGCTTCCGAAAGGTACAAAGTTAATATGCTGTTTGTTGCCCAACAACTTCAGGAGAAATGCCAGTAGCAGATCAGACATAGGTACACAATTGACCAGCCAAAGTCTTTGATACTGTCAGTTGTGAGGGCTTGTGGAAGATCATGGTTACACAGACAAATTCATCAGTACTAGATACCATTTTTATGATAGCATATTTACACAGGTTCTAAATAATAAAAAAAAACAATGCTCTCACCCAATCACCAATGGGATGAAGCAGGATGATGTATTCTTGTATTTTTAGCACAATGTTTTCTGCAATTTTGTCAGATACTTTCAATCAGGGTGAAAAATGGCATCCAAGTCAGCTACAACACTGATGGTAAATTATTTAACTTGACAAGACTACAAGCCAAGACTGAAGTGCAGGGAGAGTTGATGCACGACATTGTGTTCATAAATGATTGTTCATTCAACAGAAGTCTCTGGGGCTGAGGTGTAATACAGTCTGGATCAATCCTCTGCTGCTTTTGCTAATTCTGGCTGACAATTAGCCCCAAGAAAACAGGCTCTTCACCAGTCTGGTCTCCATGGACAACGATTATCTCCCTGAGACATCTCTAAGCCAAATATTCCTAGAGACTATTTGTGCCCTCCCTGTGGTAAGGGAGGAAAATGCTTTGCTTCTTCTGAGTTCACATTGGAGTGATCAGCCACAGTGGAACACAGTGTGCCTTGATCCCAATACTGTGAAGTCATTGGTCATCTTCAAGTTGGAAGGATGAACAACAAAGAGTGGTTGAATAGGGAACAGGTGAAGGAGAACTCTTTTTGATGGGATAGGTCTCTCCTGCCATTACTTCTGCTTTGGGAAAAAAGTTCAAAATGGAATCATTTAGATCCCAGGAAGTTTTTCAATGTGTCACCTAGTCAACAAACATGTATTGAATGCTTTCAGGCCAGGCACTGTGCTAAACAGTGGGAGTAGGAAGACTAGGAGGGAGAAAAGATAGTCCCGGTCCTCAAGGAGCTTACATTCTAATGGGGAAGATAATACATCACAGATAACTGAAAAGGGAAGAGGAGGAGGAGAGGTTTTCCAGTGAGGAAGCATGATAGAGAAACCCAAATAAGGGCAGCTGAATGATAAGTGATGAGTTAATCTGAGAATCTCTTTAAAGGGAACTTCTGGGAGGAACCCAATCAGGGGGAGAAGAATATGAGGTCTAGGGTTGAAGGGATACTCCAGGATAAAGAGTTCTGAGCTGTGATGGAGAAAAGTGAAATCCAGACTGGTGGAAAATATACCAGACAAAATAAAAAGGTTGTTTTTTTTAGCAGATTTTCAAGGGAATGTCAACCTTAATTCTCTCTGGGTGGTGGGATGGGAAAGCTAGAGGCTGTATTACATCCAGCAGCCACATTCAGACTGGCTTCCAAACCATAAGAAAAACTTATATCTTTGCGTAGGAATATTATATTCTTGTCTATAAATTAAGGTTTGTATTATGCCATTACGTGTGGTGCTCTGCCCAAAGAGATGCAAATTTTGATCACTGAAATCCTGAAAGATATCTGGGAGTTTACTGGCTAGGACTGACCATTCCTTAAACTCTGGCTCTCATGGATTGGCCAACAATAGGTCCTAAACCAAGAAGTCCACTTGGTCATTGTTTGGGCTGTAATTGACTCAGAGTGAATATAAATACCAGTTGTTTCTGTTCTGGCCAGCAATCCTAAAGGTCTTCATTTCCCAGGCTGGTTTTTCAAACTAGATAAAAAAGAGCATTCTCTGCCTCATTTCTTACCTAGCCTTAATCACTAAATGGGTATTACCTCAAACAAACTGAGACCCGTTAAAGATCTCAGCTTAAAAAGGCTAGGGTCTTCCACAGCATCCAGGGCTTCTCCAATCATCTTATCTATGTCTTGCCACAGGACCCAAATGGCTCTGGAGGGGACAGTGAGGCAGGTGACCTTGCACAGCCCTCCCTCAATTAAATCCAATTCACTTGCGTGTCATGCATCACCCCCCTGAAGTCATGGTCCTCTTCAAGAACAAAGAATAAACCACAAGGGTTTGTTATCAGTCTACCCACTCTTTTTCTCTTTTTTTCAGAAAGATGTTTTAGTCCAATTCAATATTTACTAAATGCCTACTGTGAAGGGAGGCAGCCAGCACAGGAAGGAATCCTGGCTTAAAATTCAAGACATCTGAGCTCAATAGGACAAGCCATTTTAGTTTCCTAGACCTTATTTCTCATCTATTAAATAAAAGCTAGACATCTGTTTAAGCACTAGAGTTCCAAAGAGAGATTGGGCTCACCTCCTCAGCTGCTAGTGCCTCCCTGCCATTATCAACCCTACTGATTTTGTAAGCATGATTATTTGTATAGTTGTCTCTTCTAGGAGAATGTAAACTCACTGAGGGCAAAGATTGTTTCACTTTCTCCCCCACTACCCAGAACATGGTCTGGCACATAGTAGGTGCTTAATAAGCACTCTGTAATTGATTCCTTAGGTATTAGACATTGTGTTTAGACATTAGGGATCCAAAGAGAGATTAGGCTCACCTCCTCAGCTGCTAGTGCCTCCCTGCCATTATCATCCCTATTGATTTTGTAAGCATGATTATTGGTATAGTTATCTCCTCTAGGAGAATGTAAACTCACTGAGGGCAAAGATTGTCTCGCTTTTCCCCCCAGAACAAGGTCTAGAACACAGTAGGTGCTTAATAAGGACTCTGTAATTCATTTCTTAGTTACTCTACTAACAAGATTGTTGTTCAAAACTGTCCCAGCTTTGGAATAAGGCTAGAACATCCCCTTAAGAGATACATTCCTTTTTTAAGGAAAGAGATTTCTTCAAAAGCTGGTCTTCCTTTGGGTGAGGAAAATAGCAGCATGGAAACTCCAGGGGTATCCTCCAACCTCCCAGCCCTCCCCTCGAACAATCAAGCCTGAAGTTTTTATGAAAGAGGCTATTTATTTTCCAATCAGGGGGCATTGAGTTGGGACTTTTGGGGTAAACTGGTAACTCTGGGCAGCTTTGAAACATCACAAGTGGAGGTTTTTGTCTGGAGAAGATTTACTGCCCAGGGCTTTCATGAGACTGCTTTATTAGGCTTCTTTTACATATGTATAGCTGTGGAACCAGGGCAGGGTGGTGGGGAGAAGGGGGAGGGGGCAGACACAACCTGTTGATGACACACAAAGTCAATTTTCCCCTGTGGCTTTTGCCTAAAACCGGTGGCCCACTCAGGAGCCCCTCAAAGAGCTGAAAACAGACTCAAGTTGGGGGGAGATTGGAAAGATTCTCATTCCTCCCCCCTGCCCAGCCCACCTAACTCTTGGGGGACATCTCCCCTCCCTTCTTTCTGTCCCAGGACCTGTCGAGGGCTTCCACGGCAAGCCACACATGGAAATCTCCATCCCTTTCCCCATCTTTTGCCACAGCTTTCCTGGGTGGGCCAGCCACATTCTTCGGAACGCCAGTCCCATTGCCCAGACCCGCTGGATGAGGAGGGCTTAAATGTTACCACTTTGGCCAGTCCTCAAGTGATGGCGAGCACAGATGTTGAGAGGGGCTGTCATGTCGCCCTAAGAATGGAGCCATTGTGTGGCTGGGCTCACAAAAGCCCAGGATGGCCTGCCTCTGCTGCCAGCCCCGGGATCATCCTATCTCCACATGTTGATTTATTAGGCCAGGGATGAATGAAAACGTAATTAATATTACTGGAGCATTAGAGTCTATTTAATTTAAATGCCACTGAATATTTCACTTTCAGCCGGGGGTGACAATGTGCTCGGGATTGTCGGTGAAAGCCTCGGCCATCTGTTACCTCGGACCAAGGAGGGAAGACAAGAGAGAGAGTGAACATGGAGCTTTGTGCTGGGTCCAAAGGGCCGGGCTCATCACTCAACCGTAGGCACATTCCTCGGCAGGAGCCGAGCTCGGGGCAAGAAGGAGGGATCTGGAAACTCTACCGGAACCGCAGGGCCTAGAAAATGGACCGTGGAACCAACTGAGGCATTTGGGGGACATTTGGGAAGATGGCCAAATGGGGTGCTCTCAAGCTGGGCTATTGGGAGGCAGCTGGGCCATCCCAGCAGACAGAACGTCCCCCTTCCTAGCCCATCTCCAGCAATCTCCAGGTACCGACTTTCTTCGGATTCAAAGACCGATCTGAGACTGGCACCAGAGCCACCGACCCAAAGGGAAGACATGGAAAGGAGCCCATGGTTCTAGGTGGGTGTTTGGGGGCTGGATAGGCCCGTATCACCCTTGACTGGGCAGAGTCGGAGAACTCTGGCTGGCCCTTGGCTTTGGAGGCCAGAAATGCTCCTTTGCAGCCAACCCTGGGGGCACAGCTCCAGGGATTCTGGCTTTCCAAGCCTAGGAAAAGCAGGGAGGGGAGGCAAGGGTGAGCGGTGTGGGATTGGGGCGGGGGGGAGTGGGGGAGGCTCTGCCCTCAGTGGGATGATAATTAGCCCAGTGGGTTCTCTCATAATTGGGATCATTTGTTCTCCCAGTTTTGCTCCTACCAACTGATTCCATGCCAGGGGGAAGCTGTGTGACTCACACCTTGCCATGCCAATTAGCTGATAAACATCAAACGTAAACAAAGATGGCCTAATTAAAACTAGTCACCAGAACCTCTGTGAGCATCTTGTCAAAACTGCAACTGGGGTTTACATCCAGACTTCTCTGCTTAGTCACAGAAGTTAAATGAGCGGCTCCACACGGGGGCTGGAAGATACCCCAGAGACGGGCAGAGCAGGTAATAGGGAAAATAGGCAGAAAGACAGAGGAAGAGATTAGAAGGGTCCCACTGTCCCCAAACTGTGCCCTTTGGCTATTCC
Source organism: Sarcophilus harrisii (assembly GCF_902635505.1). Taxonomy (NCBI): domain Eukaryota; kingdom Metazoa; phylum Chordata; class Mammalia; order Dasyuromorphia; family Dasyuridae; genus Sarcophilus; species Sarcophilus harrisii. The sequence continues at coordinate 218,103,878 of NC_045431.1, read as the reverse complement.
CCATCTCAGATTCTGAGCCACAAAGCTTCTCTTGTGGGTACATGGCGAATGCCCAGCGCTGCTGTTTCTTTCATGTGTATTGGAAAAACATGTCTGCGGTGGATTTGGAAGCTTTGTGTGTGATCTTTGGGGGGGGTACATGTGGGTAGTCATTCTTGTCCTGTAGAGTGCCTTCCATTGGAAAGGCTGCCCAATTAATAATCCTAAAGGTCTCAACACGTGACTTCCTCACTCAATAATCTTCAGTGGCTCCCTATTATCTCAGATTTTTAAAAAAGAGAGACTCCTCACTTTCGCATTTAAGGCTCTTCACAATCGCTGTTTTCAAGACATTTCACTTTATTCATGCAATCACAGACCACATCCCTCTCTTGACTCTGGCTTGATTTGCTGTGTCACAGAAACTCCTTCACTCCTGGACTTCTCACTGTTCACCCCCTAGCCTTACCTTCTGCTTGGCTGGTTTTTCCTAGAACCTCCAGTTGTAAGGAGGATGCTCACGTCATCATTGATCTCCAGATTATCCCTGCACTGGGTATCCCGCTTTCACGCCTTCTCCTTCCACCCCACTTTTTTGCCTCCTTTTATGTGTTGTCTTCCCCTATTAGAATATAAGCTCCTTGAGGACGGGGACTCTCCTGCTTGTGCTTGCTTTCCCATAGCTTAGCCTGGTATCCAGAAAGTGCTTAATAATAACTCGTATCCCATTCTATCTCCTCCATGTCTTTGCACAGGCAACCTCCCCTGCCCGGAACGGTTCCCAGGCTCCCTTCAACACCACTCATCCCTCTCCCCCATCCCAGTAACACCTCTGCCATCCTTCCCATGTGCATATTTTCCCCCCATCTTAGCTCCCTTTTTTACATTGTCTTATCCCACTGAAACATAAGGTCCTTGAGAACAGAAACTTTCTTTCTCATTTGTGTTTGTATTGTATCCCCGGCACTTAACAATTTATGTTACATAGTAATGTTACCTCCTTGTCACACACTCCCACTAGAATGTAAACTCTTTGAGGACAGGGATGTTATTTCCCACCTATATTTGCATCTCTGAGTTTGACACAAAACTTGGCATATAGTAAGTGCTTAAAATGCCTTATCTATAAACTCTGCATATATTTTGTGCCTACTTATATGTGCACATGTTGACTTCCTCCATTAGAATGGTAACTCATTGAAGAAAGGGATTTTTTCCTTCTATATTTATATCTCTGTACTTAGTACAAAGTCTAGTATAGAAAAAGTGATTAATAAATGTTTTATCTATCAACTCTGCATATATTTTGTGCCCACTTGTCTGTGCACTTGTCTTCCTCCATTTAAAAGCAAATTCATTGAAGAAGAGACATTTTTTTTCCTGTATTTGTGTCTCTGCACTTAGTACAAAACCTAGTAAGAGAATGTGATTAATAAATGCTTTATCCATCAGTTCTGCATAGATTTTGTGCCTACTTATCTGTGCACATGGTGTCTTCCTCCATTAGAATGGTAACTCATTGAGGAGAGGGACTTTTTTCCTCTGGGTATTTGTATTTCTGCACTTAGTACAAAGCCTAGTATAGAGAAGGTGATTAATAAATGCTTTATCCATCAATTCTGCATATATATTTTTGCTTATTCATCTGTGAATGGTAACTCATTGGGGGAAGGAACTTTCTTCCCCTCCACACTGTATTTATCCAGAGCTTAGCACAGAGCTTGACATATCGTGAGTAATAATGTTTTCTCTTACAGCTCTGCCTCTACAGTATTTTATACATACTTATCCAGGTATATTTTGTTTCCCTCAGTAGAACATAAGGTCCTTGAGGTCAGGGAATTTTGGCTTTTATTCTTGCTCCCCAGCCCAGTGTGTGATACATGGCCAGAATTTACTGAAAAGAAGCTCAAACAGTAATGAACTGAACCAGCTACGCCCAGAGAAAGAACTCTGGGTGATGACTAAAAACCATTACATTGAACTCCCAATCCCTATATTTATGCCCACCTGCATTTTGGATTTCCTTCACAAGCTGATTGTACAATATTTCAGAGTCTGATTCTTTTTCTACAGCAAAATAACGGTTTGGTCATGTATACTTATTGTGTATCTAATTTATATTTTAATATATTTAACATCTACTGGTCATCCTGCCATCTGGGGGAGGGAGTGGGGGGTAAGAGGTGAAAAATTAGAACAAGAGGTTTGGCAATTGTTAATGCTGTAAAGTTACCCATGCATATAACCTGTAAATAAAAGGCTATTAAATAAAAATAAAAAAAAAAGAAAAGAAGCTCAAAACTTTGATGACACGAGTCACTGAAAATGCCCAGGTATGGATTTCCTTAGATGACAAATATAAATCCTCACATCTACTGAATGTTCTGAGTGGAATTATAGAGAAATTGAACGAACTACTGTAAGTGAAAGCAATTTGGCAAGTTACAAGTTACCCAAATGTTGGAGCACTTCAGGGTACCAAAAAATGCTACACAAGTGCACTTGGCCGTCCCTCCGGGATTATTGTGAACAATTCATGGTGGGATGGGCAGCGCTCCGGTTGAACCTCTCCCAATTTAATGAGGCTAATTCTTAGACATCAGATCTAGAATGCATCAGCGGGTCTCTTTGAAAGACTTCCCAACTCGGTTAATGCCTACAAAATGCACAGCACAGGGGATGCAGACCCAGGGACAAAAGAGAGAGAGACCTGCCCCTCAAGGACCTTACCTTCTACTGGTGAGAGCCACATGAACAGGTGTAAGTAGACACAAAAGACAGATAAACAGAGGCAGACAGACAGGGACAGAGAGAGACACAAATAGAGAGGTAGAGAGATGATGGCTATAGATAGATAGATCGATGGATGGATAGATAGATGATAGGTAGATACACAGGAAGGAAAGAAGGAAGGAAGGAAGGAAGGAAGGAAGGAAGGAAGGAAGGAAGGAAGGAAGGAAGGAAGGAAGGAAGGAAGGGAGGGAGGGAGGGAAAGAGGGAGGGAGAGAGGGAGGGAAAGAAAAAGGGAGGGAGGGAGGGAGAGAGAGAGGAAGCAATAAAACTATAAGCCTCCAGGCTGGTGGCAAAAAGGCTCTTATTGTGTGCATTTGATGTATTAGAGGTACCTGAGTCACTCTCTGACTTCCATAAAAAATGCCATCTCCTTGTCAATGTCTCTTTCAAGGCTCAGGTCCTTCAAGAAAACTCCCCAGATCCCTCCTCAGAATTCACAGCACATACTGCCTGGATTATTCATTTTGGAATAAAACATGTTGACTTAGATTCAGATTCTTAGAGCTGGAAGTTACCTTAGTTGTCTAGTTCAATTCTTTCATTTTATAGATAGAGAAATATGAAGCTTTAATAACTTAAACCTGCACTAAGACTTTTGGGACTCCTTCTATAATGGAATGTTATTGTGTCATAAGAAAGGATGAAAGGGACAGTTTCAGAGAAACCTGGAGACCTTTGAACTGCTGCAGAGTGAAGGGAGAGAAGCCAGGAGAAAAACTTATACTACACCAAAACTATAAAAAGGAAGAATTCTGATTAATCCAATGGCCAAGCATGATTCCAAGGACTGATGATGAAGCACAATACTCATCTCTTGACAGAGGCGATGAGCAAAATACAAAAAAGCAGACACATGTTTTTCAGAATAGCCAATGCAGAAATCTGTTTAACTGTGCATATGTGCTACAAAAATGTTCTTTCCCCATCCCCCCACCCTGGGGTTTGGGTCGAGGGGAGTAATTTTTTTTAAGTAAATGCTTATTATTTTTTTCCCAAAAAAGTTTTTATTGGAGTGAAGTCAGACTTTAAATGCATAAATTTCCCCAAAGATGCCAGGCTGAAAGGTTATTTCAAAATTCAATTCTTCTTTCACTGACCTTAAATTGAAATGATTCCCTGGAGAACAAAATGTGGAGATCCTGCTTGGAGAAAAGCATTCTCCTTTGTATGTTGTAGCACAGTTCTAGCAAGAGACTAGGTCTGTTTTCACAGGACTAGCTTAGCTAAATACAAAGCAGCTCATGAAATGCAGTGAGGGACAGGTCAATTAGAATCCAGTTCTTAGGAGTATCCGCTGTGTACTCTGCCCAGAGCAATCCCTTGGTAAATGAAGGCTTGGCGAACCTATTTCAGAGCAGAACTTGCTCTTCACTTTAGAGTCTACACAGGTATTTTGTGATTGTTATTTATCTAGTTAGTGCGTGACATCAAATTTGATTTGTTGCTGAGCACGCATCGGTGGGCTGACCAGTGGGGGCTGAATCGAGAGGCAGCATGGGCCAGTTGAAAGAATACAGAATTTGGATACAGAGCACCTGCGTGCTCCAATTCCAGCTCTGCCATTTATTACCAAATGACCTTGAGCAAATCAGGCTCGCCTCTGTAAAATGAAAGGCATAAGATGTTCTTATTCTGGGATCCATGAAATTGATGGAGTTTTTTTTATGATAACAGTATTCCTTTCTCCTTTTTTTGCAAGGCAATTCGGATTAAATAGCTTGTCCAGGATCATCTAATCAGCTAGTGTCAAGTGCCTGAGACTGGATTTGAACTCAGGTCCCAGGTGCCCTATTCGCTGCAGCACTTAGCTATATTTTAATCTAATTGTATACCTTTATATTCCACTTTATTTTATGCATTTAAAAACATGGTTCTAAAAAAAGATTTATAGACTTCATCAGGCAGCAGGAAATAAGCATTTATTGAGCCAAGCACTGCACTAAGCATCAGATTACCAAAAGCATCCACAATATCCCCAAAATGAAGAATCCCTGATCCTAAGTAATTTAAGTGATTTCACCCAAAGAAACTCAGTAATCCCTGAAGGAATCTCTAGCTACATAACTCTAAGTAAAGCCAATGACACTCATTCATTCAACAAACATTTCTAAAGCATATGCCATGGGCCAGGCACTGTTAGGTCCCAAGGATGCAAAGATGAAATGAAAGAGCGCCGGTCCTCAAAGAGTTTCTATTTTTCTAGATCATGAAATGTTTTCATTAAATCATAGATTTGGGGCGATTTTAGAGGCTACTGACAACCCCCAATCCTTTCATTTTATACATGAGGAAACTAAGACCTGAGATTCATGATTTGCCTATAGTGGGATTTGAATCCAGATCATCTGACTCCCTACCTTCTTTCCACTTACCACATTGTGTCCGTTTGGATTCATAGAATTAGAAACTGGAAGGGACCTTTGAACTAGTTGAAAACCCTCACTGTATAAGGGAATAAACTGAGATCCTGATTTAGGTAGGGAGCTCAAATTTGAAGCCAGCATTTCTTCCACAACATCAAATTAGGGGGAAAAACATGTTATATTGTATTACTTGCCATCTAGAGGAGGAGGATTAGAACACAAGGTTTTGTAAGAGTCAATAGTGAAAAAATTATCTTTGCATACGTTTTGAAAATAAAGCGCTTCAATTAAAAATGCAGAGACTATTATAAAAAAAAAGGTAAAGAGACTGTTAAAGGGATCTCTCAGCTACCCAAATCTCTTCGCAACCCAAGCTTAGGCAGAGGCAACTACACAGGATTGGATAGATTGGCAGTGGTAGAAAGGAGGGGGAAGAGGGAAATATTACTCATCAACAACAATAATAATAGCTACTAATATTTTTCTAGCACTTTAAGGTTTGCATAGATTATCTCATTCAATTATTATTAACGATAACTGCTCATCTATGCACATCACTCTCTACAGTGTACCTAATCCCTCTCCTTAGAAGCAAACTTGCTACTACTAGGCTTAATATCCCAAAGAAGGGAATATACTAAAGAAGGGAAAGGGACCAGTATGTGCCAAAATGTTTGTGACAGCCCTCTTTGTAGTGGCCAGAAACTGGAAACTGAGTGGATGCCCATCAGTTGGAGAATGGTTGGGTAAATTGTGGTATATGAATGTTATGGAATATTATTGTTCTGTAAGAAATGACCAGCAGGATGAATACAGAGAGGCTTGGAGAGACTTACTCGAACTGAGGCTGAGTGAAATGAGCACAACCAGGAGATCATTATTCACTTCAACAACAATACTGTATGAGGATGTATTCTGATGGAAGTGGATTTCTTTGACAAAGAGAAGATCTAATTCAGTTCCAATTGATCAATGCTGGACAGAAGCAGCTACATCCAGAGAAGGAACCCAGGGAAATGAATGTGGACTATTTTCATTTTTGTTTTTCTTCCCAGGTTATTTTTACCTTCTGAATCCAATGCTTCCTGTGCAACAAGAGAACTGTTCGGTTCTGCACATGTATATTGTATCTAAGATATACTATAACATTTAACATGTATAAGACTACCTGCCATCTGGGGGGGTGGAGGGAGGGAGGGGGAAAATCGGAACAGAAGTGAGTGCAAGAAATGCAAATTAAGACAACTCTAAGATACCACTATACACCTGTCAGATTGGCTAAGATGACAGGAAAAAATAATGATGATTGTTGGAGGGATGCGGGAAAACTGGGACATTGATGCATTGTTGGTGGAGTTGTGAACGAATCCAACCATTTTGGAGAGTAGTTTGGAACTATGCTCAAAAAGTTATCAAACTGTGCATACCCTTTGATCCAGCAGTGTTACTACTGGGATTATATCCCAAAGAGATTATAAAGAAGGAAAGGGACCTGTATGTGCACGAATGTTTGTGGCAGCCCTTTTGTAGTGGCTAGAAACTGGAAACTGAATGGATGCCCATCAGTTGGAGAATGGCTGAATAAATTGTGGTATATGAAAATTATGGAATATTACTGTTCTGTAAGAAATGACCAACAGGATGATTTCAGAAAGGCCTGAGAGACTTACACGAACTGATGCTGAGTGAAATGAGCAGGACCAGGAGATCATTATATACTTCAACAACAATACTAGATGATGACCAGTTCTGATGGATCAGGCCATCCTCAGCAACGAGATCAACCAAATCATTTCTAATGGAGCAGTAATGAACTGAACTAGCTATGCCCAGAAAAAGAACTCTGGGAGATGACTAAAAACCATTACATTAAATTCCCAATCCCTATATTTATGCCCACCTGCATTTTTGATTTCCTTCACAAGCTAATTGTACAATAATTCAGAGTCTGATTCTTTTTGTACAGCAAAATAATGTTTTGGTCATGTATACTTATTGTGTATCTAAGTTCTATTTTAATATATTTAACATCTACTGGTCATCCTTCCATCTAGGGGAGGGGGGGGGGTAAGAGGTGAAAAATTGGAACAAGAGGTTTGGCAATTGTTAACGCTATAAAGTTACCCATGTATATATCCTGTAAATAAAAGGCTATTAAAAAAAAAAAAAGAAGTGAGTGCAAGGGATAATGTTGTAAAAAATTACCCATGCGTATGTACTGTCAATAAAAAGTTATAATTATTAAAAAAAAAAATAAAAAAGAAGAAGCAAACTTGCTTGGATCCAGAACTGAAGAATAGTGGTGAGTTCTAGAGCTCCTTGAAACCAGCTTTAATAAGGCTTTTTACTTGGGGTCCGAGACCACAATGTTGAATTTACATCAACGCTAGATGTCTATATGTATTGGCCCCTATTGGTTCCTCAGCTGGATTGTAAATTCCCTCATTTTTAGTCACTGTATCCCTAGCATTCAGCATCTAAAGGAATCTTACGAAATGCCTGATTAGCGAGTTGATTGATTGCTCCTCCCAGCACCCCCGTGAGGCAGACAATGCAAATATTCTTATTCCTGCTTTGCAGTTGGGGAGGTGAGACTTCAGAGAAGTTAAGTAACTTTGTAAAGTCAAACTCAGGGCGTCTCACTTGGGCTAGTGAGTTTCCCACCAGGTGTCATTCAGGACAAAGACGAGCACAAGTGACTAGCATGAGACTCCCGGGATGATTCATTCCCTTATTCACCCAAAGCGAAGGTTCTGATCATTTACTTCAAATGCTGGTTTCTGTGGCAGGACTGAAAGCAAGCCCTCACCTGGAATGCTACTTCAGCTTGAGACAATGCTGGTTTCACTGAACCCTCTTAAGAGAAACAAAAGGATTAGCTCTGCTCAGCAGCCCAAGCTAATTCCCCAGCCCAGCCAAGTTTGCTCTGGAAAGGAAATTCACTCTCAGTACTCTTGAAGCTGTCAACTGAACAAGGAAGTGCCTCCTGCCCTGGGTGATGGAACACCTCCACCCAACTCCATCAGCCAATTAACCTTCTGCCACCTGCCTGCAGGCAAGCAGTATCCCTACAGAACAGGGGGCTTTGTCGATTGTAGACTTCAGGGAAGCTGTGATTCTCTTCTTCATCTGCCGCCTCAGACCTCAACCAGTCTTTGATGACAGTGTCCCACTCTTCCACAAAAGCTGACTTGAATTATAAAATTTTTTAAAATAAAGTTTGTAATCGAAACTATGGCGAGAGATGGGAGGGGAGAAAGTCAGAAAGATCAGGAGAAAACTCAAGAAATTATCATAAAATGGTGTCGTTAGAAAACAGAATTTGCTTCAGAAAACAAATGAAAAGCTCAGATTTGAGTCCTCCTGGCTCCCACAAGGGCAATGAACCACCTGAAGATGGAGGAAAAACCTCCCAGAATCTGCTGTGATGTTGCAGTTACGTGTCAGAGGTATGGCATGGGAAATTCTCACTGACAATTTTGCATAGAGGAAGTGATTGTCCCTTAATCAAGTTGCTAAGAGGGGGTGATGGAGAAGGAAGTGAAACATCCCCATTTCTAGATTCAACCACTCTTACCGGGATGCCCATGGTTATTGGAACACCAATGTTTTATGTTTGGGTTGGGGTGGAAATTCCCTATAACAACAGGGGAGACCCGTCTCTGAACAGAAGGAAGAAGCCAACATCTATCAACATGGCAGATGTCAAAGAGCAAGAAAAATAAAGCCTCCCTCTCCCTTTCCCTCTCCCTCTCCCTCTCTCCTTCTCTCCCTCTCTCTTCGTCTTCTCTCTCTCTCTCTCTCTCTCTCTCTCTCTCTCTCTCTCTCTCTCTGTGTGTGTGTGTGTGTGTGTGTGTGTGTATCCTTGTCCCTCCCTCCTTCCCTCTCTGTCTCTCTCTTTCTCTGTCTCTGTCTCTTTCTCTATCTCTGTCTCTTTCTCTCTCTCTTTGTCTCTATCTCTGTCTCTCTGTCTGTCTGTCATACACAGTAATATGAGATTTAACATATTAACCTGTGATTCATTGGAATAGGGAACTCTTGGGCTGCTTGAAAAGTTTATAAGGTCAAGGCAATCTCCAATGATTCTTCATTTAAGAGAAGGCAAGAACAAACTCTAAGAGAAGGAAAATGGGCATCATGTATTCATGACATTGATGCAAGTTGGGAAGATAAGGATGCTCGCCCTGTTACTACTTCTCCTCTGCCTCCCGCTCAACCCCTCCCAAAGGTTTACAGCTGTCATTATTTCAATCAACAACAGAAAAAGGCAAAACAAGGTTGAATCCTTAGAGTCTTTTGCATGCACACGCTATTCCAGCTCAGACTCCTTTTGGCCACATTTTAAATAGACAAATTATAGTCACAGAATATCTACTTATGCTGGGAAATGAAGAGCAGGGTTCTCCATTATATATGCCCAGAAACAGTTCACCATCATTCACATAAGAGATGCTCCCAAGGACTGAGCCCTAATTGGCCAGTGCCCCACTACATTGCATATACCAAGAAAAGAACAAGAACAAGAAAGAGGCTTATATAGGAAACTGTGGACTTCTGATATGTCAAGTTTATTTTTTAGATATTTTTATATATAGAGAGAGAGAGACATATATTTATGTGTATATATTTATACTTTTATATATGTATGTGCATATATATTTAAGCTTCTAAATGTATATGTGTGTATACAGTTATACTTTAATTTGCATGTATATTTATACTTCTATATATGTATGCATATATATTTATATTTTTATATGTGTATATGTATATATATTTATACTTCTATATATAAAAGTATAAATACACACACATTAACAGGCCAGTAAAAAATCTGTGTCCTTTTTTAGATCTTTGTTTTCTTTTGTGCATTTTAAAAATATGTTTTATTCTCTTTTTCTAAATGTATCTATAATGGCCCATTTACTTATACCCTGCTTTTCCCTGCCTTAGTAGATTATCTATATTATCTATTATATTACATATTATATAATATATTTTAGGTATTATTACATATGACACCAAAACAAATCACACACTGTGCCTGAGAATGCCTATCTTTTCCAGCATTCCAAATCATTATTTTTCTGCCAAAAGGAAGATCTACTTCATCATCATATTTTTGCAGTCATTATTCATTACTTGGATCAGAATTGTGAAATCTGTCAAAGTTGTTTTTCCTCCTATTATTGTTGTCATAATATAAATTATTCTTCTACTCCTACTTATTTTATATTTCATCAGCTCATACAAGTCTTCTTGTATTTTTCTGAATCCATCATTTCTTATGATACAATAATATTCCATTATATTCAGATACCTTAATTGGTTCAACAATTTTCCAATCAATGGACACCTATTTTGTTTCTAGATCTTTGCTCTTATAGAAAGTGCCATTTCCCTATTGCCACAGACAATATTTTATCTCCTGCACAATCATGTGTGTGTGTGTGTGTGTGTGTGTGTGTGTACATGTCCTTCCTCTTCACTTCTGCTACTTGAAACCCTGTTCTCCTTTCCAGACTAAATTTAACATAGAAGCTTTCTTAATCCCTCTAGTTTAAGGATTCTCCTGACCAAAAAAAAAAAAATAGAACTCTATATTTACTTGCTATATGTTTGTATTTATTTATCTTTATACAAGCTATCCCCAACAAGCTACCTACACTAAGCAACTAGATGGTACAATGGATAGAGCACCAGAACACCCTAGTCACTCAATAGGTGTTTATTAAGTACTTTCTATGTGACAGACTGTGCTAAACATTAAAGATACAAAAAAAAAAAAAAAAAAAAAAAGAGGCTAAATACATTCCCTGTCCTCAGGGAGCTTCCAATTTAATGGTGGAGATAACACCCAAATAGCTTGTATAAACAAGTTATATATGGGATAAAGGGTGGGTGATTAACAGAGAAGGCACTAGAAATTAAGTGGGATTTGTGGAAGGTAAGATTGTAATTAAGTCCTGAAGGAACCAGTAATCAAAGTTGAAGAGGAAGAGTATTCCAGGTGTGATGGACAACCAGAGAAAATGACCGGAACCAAGAGATGGAGTGACTTGTTTGTGGGACAGGCAGGAAGCTATTGTCACTGATTCAAAAAGTATGTGTCCAGATTTGAAGCGTAAGAAGATCGGAAAGATAGGGGGGATTTGTCTATAAGAACGTGAATGGAAAACAGAGTATTTTGTATTTGATTCTAGATGTGATAGAAAGACATTGGGGTTTACTGGCAGGGAGGTTTACTGACATGGTTGGACCTGAACTTTAGGAATCCTAAGTCCTTATCGATGCTTCTTATTTAGTTGGAGTCCTGGATCAGCTATTCATTACTTTGTGACTGTGGAAAAGTTACTTCATCTCTGAGCCTCAATTTTCTTTGAAAGTGTGATTTTTGAAAATGTCAATAGCATTTTATTTTTCCAATCACATGTAACGATAGTTTTCAGTTTTCTGTAAGATTTTGAGTTCCAATTTTTTTTCTCCTCCCCTCCTTTATTTTCCTCCTCCCCAAGTCAGCAAACAATCTGACAAAGGTTATACAAGTACAGTCATTTTAAACATATTTCCATATTAGTCATATGGTGAAAGAAAAATCAGAACAAAAGGGGAAAACAATGAGAAAGAAAAAAAAACAAATAAAAAAGGTGAAAATAGAACACTTCAATCTGCATTCAATCTCTATAATCCTCTCTCCCTGGACATGGATGGTATTTTCTCTCAAGTCTATGGGAATTCAGACTAAATGATTTTAAGGTCTGTTGCAGTCCTAAATCTCAGTCTGCCTCCTAAGATTAATAATGCGGCAGGTATTTTGTATCATGTAATATTGTTGGTAAAATGGGAGCTTTGTTGTAATCATCATCATCATTAAGTTTCCTGCCTGTAGAGACACTTTGGAGCTGTAATTCTCTTTCCATAGTAAGAGACATTACATTCTGGGTGAGGGGGGAGAATCGAAGCGGAAGGCAGAGAAGGAAACCATGGTGTCCCTTCCCCTACCTCCAACGTAGATGTTTTGTTTTCTCGTTGGCTGGGCTGATGCCCCTGAGCTCTTTGCTCTATTGATAACAAAATCTCTGTTCCCAGTGTCCCTGAAAAGCTGCCATCCTGCCTGGAGCCTCTTTCCTGCTGACCCATCCAATCAAATGAAAGGCCCATTGTATTTCTATCCGCATTCATATCTTATTGTCCAGAAACTCCCCAGGTCCATCCAAAATGGAACGGGCAATGTCCAATTTACTCATAACTCTAAATCTTTTTCAGATGACTTTCCCAGAAAAGAAAATCGTGCCTTTTCCACTTTCTCTCCAATAGCTTCTCTACACAAACTCTCTACTCAAGGCAAATTTCTCTCCTTTCTGTTCTGCAGTTCTCCAACCTCTACACCTTTGCTTGTGCTGTGCCTGACACTTTAAAAATCATCTGCCTTTCTTCTCAATTTATATAAGATCTACCTGCCTTCAAGCTCCACCCATTTCAGAAAGCTTTACTTAACTCTCTCTATACCTCTATGATAACTCCTTTGAACTGCTATAGAAATTCTTGTCCATACCATTCACTTGATAAATAAACTAAATACTGTCCCAGGGAGTTCTTTCCTTGTGTAAAATGTCTAGTTTTTTTTGGATGAATCTTATCAACTAGATTTTAAGTTATTTTAAGGAAAAGTATATATTTAACTTTTGTCCCTTTTCCAGTTCCTCCATAATGCCTTGAATAGGACTTTGTAAAAAGTCTCACAGAATCCCAAAGCTGGAAGGAATCCTAGGGGCTGCCTAGTCCAACCCATACTTGAACAAGAATTCCTTCTACAACAAGCTCCCCAAATGGTCATCAACAAGCCTTTATTGGAAGATTTTAGTGAAAATGAATTCACTGCCTTTTTTGGACATGTCTAATTATTAACCAAGTTTTTCATTACGTCCAACCTAAATTGTCCTTTATTCCACTTGTTCCCATTAGATCATTTCTAATAAAGCAAGTCAAGCTCTTTTCCCAGAAGATGATTTTTTAAATACTTGAAGACATAAAGTCATACCTGCCCGATCCCTCCCCCATTTCCTGATCACCTTTTGTCCGACCTCTAATTGTCACTATAGTTTCTCATCTCCAAGTTAAAAATCTTCAAATTCCTTCAGCTAGTCTTTCATCATTTTCATTATACTCCTATGAATTTTTCCCACTTTAATAATTTCTGCTTAATTTATTGATCCCAAACTAAATCTCTCAATGGGATCTGACAGGGATAGAACACAGCAGGAGTGTCCTCTCCTTAGTCTTGAAAGTTTGGTCTCTCTTAATAGAGCTCAAAATCAAATGAGCGTCTTTGGTTACCATATTATTGTAATTGTGCCATATTGAGCTTGTAGTAAACTAAGACTTCTTGATCATTTTCAGGTGAATTACCATCAAACCATTCTTCAACTATAAAATAAACATAATAATAGCTTGTTGTGCAATGTTTATTTCCTTTGCCCACACCCCTATCCAACGTGCTTCAAGCTTTGTGCCTTCTGCAATGCTGCAAACTGGATTCTTACTAAATATTTGTTGATTGATTATCAATACTACTCCTCCTGCCCTTCTTCACCAAATTTTAAAATCATAGATTAGAGCAGGAAGGGAGGGAACTTAAAAGTCATCTAGTCCAACCTCTTCGTATGATGAAATATAAACTCAAGACTGAGAGATATTAAATGACCATCTCAAAATCAAACAGTAATTCATTAATTGATGCCTACTCTTTTGAATCTGGATCTAACCATAGATATTTACTGTAACTACATGCTTTCCCTGATTTGCTTTGCTATTTTTCCAAGTTCTTGGATTAGTTTCTAGCCAAACTTCCGTTTTCAGCTGTCCATGAAGGCTCTCCCATGAAGTGAATCCAATTATTTCCTGAACAATATAAATATTCACAAATATATAATTACTGAGCATTGCTACCATGTGTAACGAAACCACCAGCCCTTCAGCCAATATTGGAGACAAAAGAAATAAATGCTAGCCATGTAATGTCCATTTTAAAATATTTATTTTTCAAAATACTGCCCCAAATAACTTAATTAAGCACCATTATTTAATAAGCACAAGGGTGTGGAATTATAAAACTATTAGGATAGAGTCCCATAATTTTATGCTTCTGTCTCAACTACTTCAAAGAATTCACTATCCAACCAAGGATTCTAGATTCCATATCTTGCCCAGGGTTTTTTGGGGACGGGGAAGGGCAGGGTTAATAGGCTCATAGCTTTAAGGTTAGAGGAAAAATTAAAACAGAGGCTACCGAGTTCAACTCCTTTATATTGCAGAAGAGAAGCTGTAGGTTAAATGGTATCTAAGAGCTTATAAATCCTCCTTTATCCAACTACACTTCTCAAACTGTTACTTTTTTTTAATTCTTTCTCTTCTCTCAGATGAGAAAAAATAACTTATTTTAGCTAATAAGAAGAATAGGTAGGTAGCTTAGCGGATAGTTAAGAACTGGTACTAGAGTCAAAAAGATTCGTTTTCCTGAGTTCAAATTTGGATTCAGATACTAACTGTGATCCTGGAGAAGTCACTTTTTGCCTCAGTTTCCTTATCTGTAAAATGATTTGGGGAAATAAACGGTAAACCACTCCAGTATCTTTGTCAAGAAAACCCTAAATGGGATCTACATGTACAAAAATGTTTATAGCAGTCCTTTTTCTAAACTGCAAATCATTGGAAATTGAAGGGATGTCTATCAATTGAGGAATGACTAAACAAGCTGTGGTATATGAATGTAACAGAATACTATTGTGCAATCAGAAATAACAAATAGCAAACAGGCAGATTTCAGACAAACCTGGAAAGACTTGTATGAACTGATGATGAAATGAAAAGAATAGAACCAAGAAAACGTACACAGTATCAGCAACATTGTGTGATAATCAACTGTAGTTGTCTCAGCTCTTATTATCAGCACAATGATCCAAGACAAGTACAAAGGACTCTTAAAGGAAAATGCATGCTATCCATAACCAGATAAAGAACAGATGGACTCAGAATGCAGATTGAAGCATATTTTTCCTTACTTTATACTTTTTGGTTTTTTTTCTTTTTATCTGTTTCTTCTTTCACAACTGTAACTAAGACGAAAATGTGTTTTAAATGAGAACATATGTATAAACTATATGAAACTGCCTAACATCTTCAGAAGAGAGAGGTGGGAAGGAGAAAATTTCAAAACTCAAAATCTCGTGAAAATTAATGCTAAAAATGTTCTTGAATATGACTGGGGGGAGGGGAGAATAAAATACTATTTTTAAAAGAAAAGAAAAAAAACCCAAATGAAGAGTTGAGCATGACTGAAAGTAAAGCTGAACAACAAGAACAACAAAAAATAGTAAATCATGAGCTAGAACTCAAATCTTATCTTCTGGATATTAAGCTTAAGGTGTTAAATTTCAGAATGGTATATCAATACTTTATATAAAACCCTAGTACAAAAACAAAAAAACAAAAACAAAAACAAAATAAAACCCTAGTACAAAGTAGTATTGAATATAGGGTGCCCCTCACTAATTTTATCATGAAATAAAAATATAAGGAAATATATAAGAAATTCGTAATTCTTTTAAGCTCTTCTCATCCATGATCCTCTCAAACCTAACAAAGGATTTCTAGCCCTGTACCCAAAGCCTAAACTCATCCCTACTTCATGACTTTCAAATGACTAGCTAACACAATTTAGAAAATCAATCTGTTGTTCAAGCAACACAACGACAAGCAGCAGAAATGACAAAATTTCTCCCGGTTAATTGATTCTTTGGTTTATTTCAATTCACTTTGACCAGGCACTGTACTAAGCTATGGTGATACACAGACAAAAAGCAAAAGGAATTCCTGTCTCAAGGAGCTTACATTCTAGGGAATGTAGGAATACAACACGTGCACAGGTAAATAAATTTTTAAATATATATGCATAGTATATTCAAAGTAATTTCATCAAATGTAGCTGAGGAACAAAAATTATTATCTAGATCTGAAAAGGCACCTAAGATATGCCCAGAAGGAAGCTTGGGATTCTAAAAGTGAAAGTGGAATGGGAGAACTCCCCAAGTAATTTGTTTCTATTTACTATCCTGAATTAGTTAGTCAAGATGTAGACCAAAAAAATCGATACCTTAATGAGAAAAGTCCATATCATCTGTCTGGCAGATAATTATCTCTCAAGCATCTTTTTGGCTTCTCATTATACTACCCTAGTGTTCAAAGGACTCAGGCCAGGGTCTTGGTAACTTATGCTCAATATTGGATTGAAATGAGACATTTGAACATCTTTCAGCAGTGAAAAAAATTACTTAGACATAAGAAAAGAAAGATATTCAACAAGTATATGATTAAGGGCATCCAAGATTGATTCAGCCCTCCTACCCCTGAGTTGTCCATTATAGCCCAGCAGCGAAACACACTTAGAATTCTTCTTGTCTCTTGTATTCAGTTAGGAACTGATGTAAATAGCCTGAGTCATTTACCTCAATCCATTTTCCAGGATACTTTAAATATCTTTGAAGGAAAACTACCCTAATTTGTGCAGAGGCAGAGGTTAGAAAAAATATTTTTATAATAATATAATTCTTTCAATGCATGTTACTAAATGCCACATGCTTTTCTTTATTTTTCCTTCTCTCTCAACACAGAAATGTGGAGAAGCTAAACCTACCCATTGTTGTATAAGTTGAAGCTAAAAAAGGGTTAATGTAATCATAGGTTGACTTGGTAAAACTCTATTGCCTAAAATGTCAGCGATGAGTGCTATTCAAATACCCTCTGGAGTTTTGTCTTCATTTTTGGATGTCAAACTATAGGAAGGATGTTGATAAGCTGAAACATTCCCATAGGAGAATAATCAAGATAATGATGACTCTCAAGATCACACCAACCAACGATTAGTTGATGGCACTGGACATACTTAGCCTGAAGACTTAGGAGAGATGCAATTTCTGACTTTAGATATTTAAAGGGTAGTCATGTATAAAGAGAACTAAACAAATTCTGGTTGTTCTCAAAGGATGGAACTAATATGGAAGTAACAGGAAAAAATATTCATGTAATTTTTAAAAATCTTCCTGATAATTAGAGCTATCTCTAAGTAAAATAGGCTGATTCAATAGGTAGTAAGTCCTCCATCAGTGAAAATCTGCAAATTGGATGGTTACTTGCAGAGAAGTTCTAGAAGTGACCCATGATCAAGTATAAGTTGACCTAAATGACCAGTGAAAAACCATCTATGCCTGACTAGAGATAAAGGGGAACATACTCCATGTCTAGGGTAAGTTTCAGTCATGGATGGCAATCTTCAGTATCCTCTCCAACTATGACATATCCAAATTTAAACAATCTTGTGAGGGACATAAACTCCATTGATTTCTCCATCTTACATGTGAGGAGATGACACTTGAAAGGTAAAGTGATCTGTCCATGGTCCTACAGGTAGTAAATAGGGAGGATCTTAATCGCCCTTCCATCCAATAGCATCTCTATCGAGGCTAAGTGCTGAAGAAGTTTCTTTGCAGTAGCCAATCTCTCTAACTCTTATACCAAGTTAAAAAAAACTCTCACCAGATTCTTCACTAATTAAATTTTCATTGATTTTAGTCATGTATGATAGAGATTAATCTTAATATATGAAGTGCAACTTCATTAGCTATTTTATGAAAGTACACTGAGAACACTGAATTTTATGAAAGTACCCAAACAATCCATGGAATCATGATGGAGGAAAGGGATGAGATAATGGAAACCAGGATTTCTGGCTCCTGTCTTTTTATATCAACTGTATGACCCTACATCTTTTTATAGACTTTCTATATGCACTTTTTGATTACTTCAATGTATCTTTGAACTAATCAATGTAGATATTTCCTCCACTGATACACATGGCAGCCCCTTTTTATCTTCATATTCTGTGAGATTTCGCCATGTCCTCAAAGTCTACATACAGACTAGAGGGATTCTTTTGTTTCTTTTACTCTTTCATGGATACCAAGACATCTTTGTGACATTCTCCCTTCCTTTTCTTGTTTTACAATTCCCTGGCGGCATCTCCATGGGTGATATACTAGCCAAGGAAAAGCCATGAAATGTTCTGAAAGAACCACCAGCCAAAGGAGCTTCAGTCTTCTCCCATGTGCATGTACAGCCTTGCTGAGAAGTGAGTCCTGAGTTCTTCAGGTTTAACTAGCTCCTAGATGGATGAGCTAAGCATCATTTAGAAATAGTATTGTATTGTGTTACTCCCTTATCCACTCATTGGAGGAATACCTGTACAAAATTAAGCAGTCTTCTCAATTTAGGATTTTCAGCATCATAGCCACCTTGGGGTACAGGATCATGACAGTGGCTATCAATGCCACCTAGTGGTTAGATGAATAATAATGACTGATTCAATTATCTTTTATATCACTTGAAATATTGACTCTTCTGAGATTGAAGTGAGATGTTTGCCTGCAATAAGACTGTATTTCTTTCATTTAACTCAGCACAAATCATTCCTTATATGAGCAGAAGCCAAGAGACAGGCATGGCAGAACCTGACTTTGACCTTGCATCTTCTCATATCCATAGGAGTGGAGGTGGGATACTAATCAGGCTTTCTCAATATAACTTTGATTGTATTCCATAATCATAATGTTCTTGCTTAGTCTGTACCCTGGGCAACTAGATGTCATAGTATATTGAACTCTGGACCTGGAGTCAAGAAGTTGTTAAGTCATTTCAGTCATGTCTTACTCTCTGTGAACTCATTTGCAGTTTTCTTGTCAAGGGACATTGGAGTAATTTTCCATTTCTTACAGATGAGAAACTGAGGCAAATAGAATTAGGTGACTTAGTGGCTAAATCCAGATTTGAACTCAGGACCTCCTGAGTCCAGGGCTAGCGATCTATCCACTACACCATCTAGCTGAATTCAAATCCAGTCTTAGCTATGTGACCTAACCAAGTCACTTAACTTTGTTTGCCTAAGTTTTCTCATTTGCAAAATGAGATTAATAATACCTACCTCTTAAATATCTGTATAAATATCTAAATATATGTACAATAACTGTAAAGTACTATGAAAACCTTAAAACCCTATATAAATTCTGCTTGTTATTATGATTATTATTACTTATTTCATTTTCCCCACAATTTGTTTTCCCTAACACAAAGAGAAATTGCTTGTTGGGTTACAATATTGAATTCCTCAGCATCAATATTCTTTCCTTAAGTTCCATCTGAAAAGACCTAAGTAAAGGCCCTTCCATGACCACAATGGGCTTAGTTATTGTTACTTCTTTCAAATAAGCTTGCAACATCCTTTAATCTAGAGTTCCAAGCAGTAAAAGATGTATAGCAAATTCACTCCAATGTTCCAATGGAAGTATGATTTCAGCACAGGGAAGTTACCCACCCAGTATACTAGTAGGGGTCTTCAAGTTCTCTTGGTGAGGCTATCAATGAAGCACACAGTTTTTCACCAGTTACCCCTCAGTTGGTGCAAACAATACATTTACTTTTTCATCATACATTTATTTGTTGATATATCTTACACTCCTTTTCCTTCTAATTACTTGTTTGTCATGTGTCACAGCCTGTTCAAACTTGCCATGAGCCTCTATTGTCTTTTAAGTAGCTGTCAGTTGCATTTCTTCAGAGATCACTGTGTTCTCTGTGCCACAGAATTCTCTGTCTCACAGATATCTATCCTCACGTTGTTCTTGGACTTAAGGAGATCTGTTTCAGAGAGAAATTTAAGGTAACCCTGATAATTTCCTGAAGGCAATTCAGCCCACTGTCCTCCTCCAGGTCTCTGGGCCAAGTTTATTGTCCATTTGTAGTATCTATCAGAGAAATACATGCTGAAGGGAAAGAAAAAGGCTTAGCCCAGGAAATGAAATCATCCATAGGAGTATAACAAATTACAATAGACAACAATAACTGGTAATCATATCCAATGGTGTAATCTGATATGGGAATTCTTCCCACTGAGGGATCTGGTGTCAACCTCAATAGGTTCAATAGGGCCCTCCTGTTCTGAATGTACCTAGAAGCTCTGAATAATTTTAACTAGAATTTCAGCTTGAAGTTGAAGAAAGAAGAAGGAAGAAATGATGGATTGGGTTCTTTTGTGGGGGGGTGTTAATCCCCACTTAGAATAAAATATTTTAAGAAATACTGAATAAATTTAATTATAAATTTAATAAATAAAAAATAAATATAAATTTAATAAAATATTATATTTTCTTATAACCAGCTTTTGAAATGGTACCATGTTAATAGGTAAAACAGGTATGAATTTTGTGTTTGGGGGAAGTATAGCCTGACCCAGAGTTTTTCTTTTCAACCAAGTAGGGACTAAAATTTGAAAAAGATCTGAGCTGGGCAGGGTTGTGGGAAAGATTCCCTCCTTGCCAGGCGAGAATGACTGGTAGCAATAACAGCAAAGGCACAAATTTGGGTTTAGCAAAATTACATGATGGAGTGGTAGCTGGGGCAAAAAAACTAGAGACTAGAGATCTGAGTAGAAGGGAGCATTGGTCTATAGGACCACGGCCAGATCCCCACATGCTTTATCTGTCTCCATTTTCAGTCAAAATGAGGTGGTGGTTGCTGACTTTTCCATTTGGGAAAAATAGGCACAAAACTATCCAGTGTGATTCTGTAAAGTTATTTCTCTAATTTCTAGTTGAATAGCTCGAGTTTCTTTTACTGACTAGGGTTAAGCCATTAGATCTAACTGCTACTGATCTAAAGCAACTGTACTGCCATATTTGTGAGAGAGTATGAGGGGTACACTGTAGCAAAGAAAAATGTCACTGAGTTTGAACCCTGATCCCCCAAAGTATTCATCTTTCTCCAAGTTGAAAGCCTAAACTAAAAGTAAACTAAAAATTAAAAAAAGTTTTTAAAAAAAAGTAAAAAAAAAATTTCGTGGTTCTAATTTGCTAATAATTTTATAGACTTCCTAAAAGATAAAACTAAATTGGTTGCAGGGTTTTTTGGTTGTTCCTTTGTCCTAAACTAAAAGTTCTATTTTTGTTGTCTGGGATAAGGCTAAATTGTTGAGATATGTGTTATCACTTACTTCCTCCTGTCCTCCCCCACACACATGTATAAAAGATCTTTCTTCAGGGTACAGTCAAAGACAATTATCAGAGAGTAGGAACTACCCAATGGGAGGAGAAAAAATATACCTGGTCCTGGTTGTCAATATATACATTCCAGAGATGGAGGCCAGAGGAGAAAGACCTTCTTTCCTAAATAATCCTTCGCTTTCCATCTGCAAACTCAAACCCAAATTGACAGAGAAGGTTTTGTTTCCAAAGATCTGTCAATGGTTATTAATTGAGAATCTGATAATGGGACTTGGTCTCATGTTTTAATTTACTTCTACTGGTTTTAGCAATATATTCTACATTATGATCCCAGATGTTCTACTCAGACAAGAATACAGGAGGTCAAGGAATAGAGCCCAAAGACCTCTAAGTTGAAAAGCCAGGGTTTGATCTAATAGATAGCACAAATCTGTGTATATCAAAGTCCTAAGCTCCCAACAAAGATAAACCCAAGAAAGCAGGGAAAACTTAGATTTTCTCAAGTTTGAAGCTATAACATAATTTGCAACCCAAAATTATATCCAACCAATCCCTCAAGTAGCTTATAACATGATCAAATACATAAGACTTCCCTGTGAATTCTAAATGGTTGTTACTGTTACCACAATATCACTTCCACTTTATGAATTCTTATTATTTCAACATTTGGTTTTGAACCCCAGTTCAGACATATGTGACCTTGGGGAAATGAAGGAGAATATTCTGGTCTTTACAACTGGAAGAACCCATAGAAATTGTCTAATTGGAATCTAGTCAATTTTCAGATGAAGAAATAGAGGCACAGAGAAGCTGAAATTCAAGATTTGGTATACATGGGACTAGAATCTGAATTCTAGTACTCCATTAACAAATCTTCCTCATACTCCTTTCTTCTCCCCACCACACTCACTATCCCTTAGATTAGCATTTAACCTCTCTAAACCTCAGTTTTCCCACTATGCACAGGAAGACTATCCTACCTCCTGCCACAAAGGTAGGAGAACTATCCTCACTAGCTACTTTATGAAAATAAAATGATATAATAGGAACAAAAATGAAGTACTATGCAAATGTAAGCCATTATTTGTAAAGAGACCACTCCCAAATGAATAACAGTTAACTAAGACTATATTAACTCAATCATTGATTCTCTTCCAAAACCATTGTCCTCTGATCAATCTCTCAAGATCCAAAACCTCCAACACAGATATATCCACTCAAATCAGGAAAAACAGATTTTCTCAAAGATGAAACTATTTCTGACCTTGTTATCCAGAAATAAAAGCTCTCACCATAAGCTCTCAAATTTTTATTAACAACAAATGACATTTATATAATGTTTTATATATATATTATACATATAATATATATATATATATTATATATATATATAACATATATATCTCAAAGCATTTTGCATGCATTATCAAAGACTGCATATGTTGACCCAGTACCTGTCATAGTAAGCACTTAATAAATGTTTGGTCATTGATTGGTTCTCATTTGAAATTCACAACCACCACTGGTGACAGCCACTATAAATATGAATATCTGCACTTTACAGTTGAGAAAACTGAATCTCAGTTTCCTCCTTTGTAAAATGAGTGATTTGAACTAGATGACTTCTGATTGATAGAATTCTAATTAATTTCTCCAATTCTAAATCCTTGGACTCTAGAATGCCCTTCATAAGCCACCTGTTCTCTGAAAGAGATCTTTCTGATCATTAAGCATTACTGTTCACACTACTATGATTGATCTGTCCACACCACAGGATCAAGATATATAACATATAGCACAAGGGAACACTACTAGAAATTCACTGCTATATGCCAAGAAGTTTTACCTGGCCACCTTGCTCTTCCTTCTTCTGATACATTTCATAAGGCTGCGACCACTGTATTACAGAACAGACAAAACACCATCCCAGGTGTTCTAGCTCTCCCTGCTATCCTCTATTGCCTAGAAGTGGCCTTGGAAGGGAAGGGATTCTGGTGTCCTTGTCAGTGCTATTAGTTAAAGCTTCCTGCCCCTACAGCTCAGTAGCCCTACCTCCCTGACTACCGTAACAATGCGGGTCATGTTTCTTGGTGCATGATACCAGCTGTCACCTGCCCTCTGTTTCCCCCCTTAACATTGTTCTCAGAAATAAGGTTTAAATCCAGAAAGCCCAGGGGTGAGAAGGGCCATGCGGATTGAATGTACAATATTCAATTCAAACACTTGCAATAGGCAATAGAGCTTACATAACCAAGCTGTGTTCATAGGTGCTCCTTCCTCTACCTTTTTTTTTTCCTTCACTCAGTCCATGTTTCCCTCCTCTTCTAGGCAGGTGTCATTTTCTACACTCACTGAGTTTTCCTGTTTTTCAGCTTTTGTGGTGTTAGGGGAGGTTTTGATTTGATGCAGGCAATTACAGTTACCACCTCAGATTCTGGCAGAGTCTTGGAAATATTGGAACCATCCGCATTACCTCAGGGAGTGGGTGGATTTGCAGAAACTCCTTCACCCAGAAAGAAAAATCAGCTGTGAAATAAAATAAAATCGATGATTAATAATCACATTCTAAATAAGGAACTCATTTAAAAATATTTCACCACTAGAGGACCTTCATATTTAAATAGTAGTCCTGCCAGTTCATTCCCATGTGATCTTGGGCAAGTATTATGTGTCCCCTCTGAGCCTCAGTTTGATCCTTTGTTAAATGAGGGTTTGAACTAGATGACTTCTAGTTGATAGATTTCTGATTGATTTTTCCATTTCTAAAATCCTATGATTCTAGAATGGCCTTCATAAACCACCTGTTCTCTGAAAGAGACTAACCTCATTAAGCATTGCTGCCCAGTTCAGATACTTACCTTGAAGTATTGTGAAGTGTTTGCTTTACAAAAAAAAAATTTGGTCATCTAACCTGAGGTTCTCAGGGAAAAAAAGCCAATAACCAAACAATGTAAATATTGTTGGACCGGACTCTGAATACTTGGATTCAGCTTGCTCCTAGATCACATCATTTAGCCTCTTTGATCCTCAATAAAATAGGGATGCCCATAGTTTTGGTACATACTCACAACATTATGGTAAGAAAAGTGCTTTGTAAACCATAAAGTGCTGTGTAAATGGAAGATGTTTTCATAGCTACCACCATTAATGAGAAGAAAAGAAGTCAACTGATACTGTTTATAATGCAATATATAAATATATGAGATTTATTTTATATATCATCTATTGTGATTGTACCTTCCTATTTTGTGTTCCCCAAGCATTTAATTCTGTTTGCAGTTTAACTCAAGAGCAAAAGGCAGGAAATCCAAAAGTCCCATCAGGTAGTCCACCCAACACCAAAGTCATTAACAGGATCCATCAGTAGCCACAGGCGTAGGAAATAACCCAGCAGAAATCTTGAAATAGACATGTCCAGGGAAAGACAAGCCGAAGTTTTAGAAGACCATATATGAAGAATATTATCCACTTGTTAGAGATGATACACTTCAGATCAGAATGAGACACATGTTTTTGGACATGACCAGTGTAAGAATTTGCTTTGCTTGACTATGAACATTTCTTACAAGGGTTTTATCTTTCTTTTTTTAATTGGGAAAAGGGGAAGGAGGAGAAAATAGAGATGTGTATTAAAGGAAACAAATAAAACTGATTTTTTTAGCAAAAGAGAAGGACATGGCTAAGCAGCAACCTTCTGGGTATTTCAAGATCTGGAGCAATTATATGGCAACATTTGAGTACCTGGCCGAGCAACAGAGTGACTTGTTGAGCTGAGACATTAGTCCCATAAAGAGCAAACCCAGTTGAACAATAGTGACTAGTTTATCATTAATCCCTTAGAGAACCTAATGAGGATATTCCAAAGATAGAAAAGGACTTTTAAAGCCAGGAGTCCACATATATTTTCCACACACTGTGTTTGAGATCACTTGTGTGTTCAAGGGAAGTGTGTACTCCAAGGTCAGGAAAAATGGTTTTTGACAACTATTCTTACTATACAATCTTACTTAGTCAGTCAGTAGACAAATGTTTATTAAGCACTTATTATGTGTTTAAGCATTAGGGTACAAATAGAGGCAAAAGATAATCCCTGTCCTCTCGAAGCTCACAATCTAATGGGAAAGAAAACAAGCTGACAAGCTAAATATAATAACTAAATAATAGGAATATATTTTAAATAAGGGCTGATATAATAATAATAACTAAATAAATTAAATAACTAAAAGAGGAAAGCACTAGAATTGGGGGAAGGTCAAGAAAAACTTCTTGTAGAAGGTGGGACTTTAATTGGGACTTGAAGGAAGGCAGGGAAACAGAAGATTAAGATGCAGAGGGAAAATGTTCTAAGCATGAGAGACAAGCAGTGACAAGGCTAGGAGTTGGAAGATGAAGTGTCTGGTTCAAATAATAACCAGAAGGCCAGTCTCACTGGAGTATAGTGTAAGAAGACTGGAAAATTGGAGGGAGAATAATATATGTTATGAAGAGCTTTGAATGCCAAACAGAGCATGTAGTATTTAATCCTAAAAGCAATTTGAGGAGGGATGGGGCTAACATAATCAAACCTGCACTTTAGTGGCTGAATGGAAGATAGATTGGAGTGGGAAGAGACCTGAGGGAGGCAAGATCCGCCCAGTGCAGCGGTTATTGCCATAATACAGTTATGAGGTGGTAAAAGCCTATACCAGGGCAGGAGCCATATCAAATGAGAGATGGGTCCATTTAAGAGATGATGGAAAGGCAAAACTGATTGGCCTTGGCAACAGCTTGGAGTG
Organism: Sarcophilus harrisii; assembly: GCF_902635505.1. NCBI lineage: Eukaryota > Metazoa > Chordata > Mammalia > Dasyuromorphia > Dasyuridae > Sarcophilus > Sarcophilus harrisii. The sequence continues at coordinate 218,077,859 of NC_045431.1, read as the reverse complement.
GGATGGGGAGGGGAGTAAAAAAGGGGAGTGAGAGATGAGAACCAAGGACAGCACCTGGGTTTTGAGTCTGGGAGACTGGGGAGATGAGACTACTCTCAACAATAATGGGAAAGTTAGGAATGAGGGAAGACTTGGAGAGAAAGATAACAAGTTCATATTTGGATACGCTGGTTTTAAGATGACTAATGGACGACCAGTTTGAGATATCTAACAGGCAGCTAAAATTTAGAACTATGTGCAAAGGACTATAAAGCTGTATATACCCTTTGACCTAGTAATAGCACTACTATGTCTATATCCCAAAGATATCAGAGGAAAAGGAAAAGGACCTATATGTGCAAAGAGATTTGTAGCAGTTCTTTCTGTGTGGCAAAGAATTGGAAATCAAGGTGATGCTCATCAATGGGGAAATGGCTGAAGAAACCAGAGTATATTATTGTGATGGAATACGACTGGGCTATAAAAAATGGTGAGTAGAATGGTTTCAGAAAAAACAGGGAAAATTTGTATGAATTAATGCTAAGTGAAATTAGCAGGGCCAGAAGAACATTGTACAAATGATAGCAGTATTTTAATAATTATTAACTGTAAATATTTAGCACTTTGATCAATACAATAATCCAAGACAATTCCAAATGACTCATGGTAGAAATAGCTGTCCACTTCAAGAGAGAGAACTAATGAATTCTGAGTGCAGATTGAAGTATATTTTTTTATTTCATCTTTCTTGCTTTTTTGCAACACAATATGAAAGATATGTTCTGCATAATTTCATATGTATATTTAACATCATATTACTTGTCTTCTCAATGAATGCAGGAGGGGCTGGAGAAAAATAATTTAAAGCTTAATTTTTTAAAATAAATATTAAAAATAAATAACACTTTTTAAAGAGGAGAAGATATGAGATTGGAGGTCAGTAAGGAGATAGATTTGAGAATTATTATTATGGAGTTGGTAATTAAGTCCATGAGAACTAATAAGATCACCAAGTAAATAGCATAGAGTAAGAAGAGAAGAGGTCCAAGATCTCAGTAAATAACATTTTCTAGTTAGGTGGTGTAATGGTTAGAGCTTTGAACTTGGAACCAGGATGACTCCTCTTCATAAGTTCAACTCTGATCTCAGACACTTACTACTCATTAGCTCCATCAATTAAACTTGTTTGCCCCAGTTTTCTCTTAAGTAAAATGTTCTAGAAATGAAAATGGCAAACCATTCCAGTATCTTTGCCAAGAAAACCCCAAATGGGGTCATGAAGAATCAACACAAGTGAAATGACGCAACAACAACAAAATATTAATTAAGGTCACTTAATTAATGGTGTGGTAATTGTTACTAAACTGTTGGGAGCTTATGAGTGATGATATTAGAAACTCAGCATTTTAGTTTTCCCACTAGAATCTTTAGGGGAATAGTAGTCAGCTACCCTCTGGGGCCAGACCCATATGAACAGGAATAAGGGAGGTAGTTCTGAAATGGATGCTACACTCATTCTGAATTACTCCCTCTCTTGCATAAGCCAGACATGATCGTCTTGCAGTCCCTCATGCAAGATACTCCATTTCCTAACACCATACCTAGAATGATCTCTCCTGGATCCTACCTCTGAGCTTCCTTCACAACTCAGCAATCATACCTCCCACTACATAAAACTCTTTCCCTACAACTAGGGCTAAATGCCTTGTGTATATGTTGTATATACTTATAAAAATATATGCCATCTTCTCTGACAGAATATAAGCTTCTTGAGAGCAGAGACCATTGGATTTTTATCTTTGTATCTAGGCACCTAGAACCTAGTGCTTAATAAAAGTTTATTGAATGATGTTAACACTAATTAAAATTGATTTAATTAATTGATTAGAATTAAAGATTTCAAGAGAATTGGGAAGATAAAATACAAGTAAAAGATAGTGCAATTCTATCCAAATTAGGACAAATTCAATTGAACAAATATTTATTAAGCATCTACTATATGCCAGGAATCTGAAGGCAAAAGTCCATCAGTCCTTGTCTTCAAGGAGTTTACATTCTATTTAATTCACGTTCTGTGTATGGAATACAAATTAGGTTGATGAAGTCAAAGGAGAAATCCAAAGGGCTTTAGGAAAATTTGAGGGAGGAACAAAAGACTTTCAGACAAGACGATTAGGACAGATTTCATGGAAAAAATGATCCTTGAGCTGACTCTTGAAGGATGAGAAGAATTCTGAAAGGTAGAAGCAAAGAAGGAGTAAATCTAGACTTGGGGGACAGAAAGTCATCAGTGAATTAAGATTCTAGTAAAACAAGCATTTTTCCTTTCCAAATATAGAAACCAGTTTGCCATCAGTCACCTGTCAATATAATATACTACAATATTCTATACTATGATATAAGCTAATGTCACATATATTGTATTTTGGAAATGTTTAAGCACTATATAAATGTTAGTTATTATTATCAGCTATCAGTTGAATTTTTCACTTTTCTGTGGCTTATTTGGGCATCCTATAAAAAACAGCCTAAATCATTAACAGAAATAGATGTCACTGAGCCTGGTCAGGGGGTTTCAGAAGATGCAGTCTCATGTTGAATTATTTACTCTGGAAATCAAATGGTCCCACAGAGAGAAAAGCAACGCTGAGTCATTTCCTTTAATGACTTCCAAGGGCACTGTTCTCTACCACCCAATTGGAGACCTAATTATATCCTGCCATTTACTGGTCTCTAATGTGTACTACTCTTCTTTACTTTTGATCTCCTTGATGATGTTTTCAAGATCCTTTCCAACTTTAAGATTCTATAATTCTATTTATATTTATCTTATATCTACTAACAGTACTTAGCATAATGCCAGGGTGTTAGAAGTCATAGAACAATAGATATAGACAAGAGCTTAGAAGATAGAATACAGAAAGAGAACTTAAAAATGATTGGATGTAGTGATACAAGGCAATTCCAAGAGACTTGGGATGGAAAAGGCTATCTGCATCTAGAGAGAGGACTATGGAGACTGAATATGGATTGAACTATAGTATTGTTGCCTTTTTTGTTTGTTTGCTTATTTGCCTTTTCTTATTTTTTTTCCTTTTGGGCTGTTTTTTTTTTCTTATATAACATGACAAATATGAAAATATGTTTAATTTATAGCAGATTGCTTGTTGACTTGTAGGGAAGGTAAAGGAGGAAGGGAGAAAATTTGGAATACAGTCTTACAAAAATAAATGTGGAAAACTATACTTACATGTATTTGGAAAAATTTTTAAAAATGAGAATTGTTATAGTCCCTTTAAAAAATATAATTGGAAAACACCTTAGACTATGGGACAAAAAATGTTAGAGTTGGGAGGGAGCTTAGCATAATATCTGCTACATAGTAGGAACTTAATAAATGTGGAGGAAGGGAAAAAATTGGAATACAGTCTTACAAAAATGAATGTTGGGGCCAGCTAGGTGGTGCAGTGGATAAAGTACCAGCCCTGAAGTCAGGAGGACCTGAATTCAAATGTGGTCTCAGACACTTAACACTTCCTAGCTATGTGACCCTGGGCAAGTCACTTAACCCCAATTGCCTCAGGGAAAAAAATAAGAAAAAATAAATGTTGAAAACCATCTTTACATGTATTTGGGGAAAAAATACTATTGAAAATTGTTATATTCCCCTTAAAAACCATAGTTGGAAAGGAGTTGGAAAGGAACATAAAATGTCAGAATTGAGAGGGACCTTAGCACAATATTTGCTACATAGTAGGAATTTAATAAATGTTTGTTGAAGGAATGGAAGAAAGAATCCTCTTGTTCAACCTCATTTTGCAGATGAAGAAACGGAGGGCTACACATCCAAAGTCATATAGGCAGTAAATACAGAACAAGAAATGCAAACCCAGATCCCTTGATTTTAAATCGAATGCTTTTCCACTGCATGTGTAGCCAAAAACAAACAGAACTGCTCTATTATATGAAAAGCTGTTTGGCAATTTCTATAATCCAGACACGCATTTCCCTGGATTCTTAGCAACACACATCCAATATGGATGAAGAAGAAAATATTTAAGGACAGAGACAAGAACAGTCGTCATCTTTAAGTCTATGTCATAGAAGAGGGGTGGGACTCATATTTTGCTTTTTCCCCAGGGATCAAGTACTAGACACAATGCACAGAAGCTATAGAAAAATGTATCTGATCCAATATAAAGAAAGCCTTTTAATTTTGAGAGAAAAATCTAAAAGTGAAATAAGGTAACCTTGAAAGATAGAGCTTCCCTAGCCCTGGAGATTTCAAGCAAATGTTGGATGACCACTTGCTGGGTATGTTGCAGAGAATTTCTATTCAGATATTTATTGGACTAGACACTCTCCAAGACTCCTTCCTAGTCTGAGTTTCTATTAGTCTTGAAAATTTGATCTTTCCCTGAAGTAAGAAAATGCCTTAAACACATCAGCACATTTTGAGGGATTTTTTTTTTTTTTGGAGATAACAAGACTTAATGTTAGCATTATTAATGAAGGTCAACAGACACGTTTCCTCCCTGAAAATGTCCAAAGCTATGGCTTCACCATCCCCATCCTTCTGCAGTCCAAGGGTGATATTTCGTGGTTGGTTAACTTTTCTCGAGCTTTAAACATGTGCCAAGTATCTTTAATCACAGGATGTTGGGCAGATTATGGGCAGTGATAGAGATAATTACCAAGGACAAATAAATGAAACGTCCATTCTCCAACCAACTGGGCATCATCTTTAGGTCATGAGGGAAGATCCAAGAATTCCCCCTGTCCAAAAGTAAATCTATAATGATAGTTTTGACTTGGGGAACTTGGCAGCTCCCAGATTCAGGATCAAAATCATTTTAAAGGGATAATCCAGGGAGGCTTGTGCTTCCATAAAAGGAGTAGAGTTGTTCTTCGTGCCTGCAGAAAATTTAGCATCAAAGGCAAATGGAAACTTGTCCATGGTTATTTCTGGGGGACACAGCAGGAAGTAAGAACATTCAGCCCTAATAGCTTAGGATGTTATAGCCTGCTCAGACCCATCATGAACCTCTCTATGAACTTCATTTTTAATTCTTCAGTCTATTGTCTTTCAAGTCTCACTGGCTTCCAGAAATGCTAATGGAGTGTTGGTAGCAAGGAAAGGCAGGCTTTTGTTTCCTTGGGAAGTTTAGAGTTCAATTAGCCAAAACCAATCAGTTTCTTCTCAGCCTGTTCTACTCAACATATACTGTCGATCTCATAATGTACTTTTTGACAAGTTTTATGTCATAGTTCTTAATGTCTGGGGGATTTGTGAACCTCTCGGTAGTCTGGTAAAGTCTCGGTTTCAGTAATGGTATTAGATGGGCATGGTGAAGTATACCTGTTTCCCACTCCTGGGTTGGGAACTTGGATTAACTATGTATGACTCATATCTAGTTTTCCATATGTGTGAATAACAAGATCCCCTGCTCCCCTACAAAAACTCAAGGTAACAAATGCATAAGGCATCCTTTATGTCACCCAGAGAAAGTATAGAAATCACAAAGGACAAAGACACTTCATAAAGGAATAAACAATAGCCCATAAGTAATCAATGTAATTCTTCCCTTTATCTAATGGATCCTACTGTCAACCTTATAATGTACTTTTATTGACAAGCTTTAGGTCATAGTTCTTAAATGTCTGAAGGATTTGTGAACCTCTCAGTAGTCTGGCTATAAACAACAGCCTATAAATAATCACTATAATTCTCCCCTCCATCTAGTGGATTCTACTTTTCCACAGGTTTGTACACCCTGATCAACTCTCTCCAAATATGGTAAAGTAAATGAAAAGAATACTAAAAAGAGGAATTTTTAAAAAGGAATTCTGAATAATTGCAATAATTAGTATTGGTCCTGGTCAACAGATTATGGAACAAATTTCCCTTCTCTAAGTGAAAACTTGCAAGGCTATTTTAAATGTGACTGTTTGGCAAGAAATTGGAAATCGAGTATATGCTCATCAATTGAGGATGTTTGAAAAAGTTATGGTATGTGGATGTATATGTATATGAATTATTGTTCTATAAGAAATGATGAGTGGGCTGATTTCAGAAAAGCCTTGACTTACATGAACAGATGTTGAGTAAAATGAGGAAAACCAGGAAAACACTGTACATAGTAACAGCAAGATTATGTGATGATTATTGTGATGGATATGGTTCTTCTCAACAAGGAGATGATTCAAAGTAATTCCAATAGACTTTGGATGGAAAATGCTTTTGTCTCCAGAGAGAGAGAGATAGAATATCCAGAGAATGTCAATGGAAGCATTTTTACCTTTTTTGCTGTTTGTTTGTTTGTTTCTTTTTTATTTGTCCATTTTGGTCCGATTTTTCTTGCACAACATGACAAATCTGGAAATATGCTTAAAAGAATGGCACATATTTAACCTATATCAGATTGCTTGTTGTCTTGGACAGGGGAGGAGGGAAGGGAGGAAGGAAGAAAAATTTGGAACATAGAATCTTACAAAAATGAATGTTGAAACTATCTTTAATAAAATGCTATTGAGCATTTCTGTTCTTTTTGTTGTTACTTGCTTGCATTTTATTTTGCTTCTTTTTTTACTGACTTAATTTTACTTTTCTTGTGCAGCACAATAATTGTATAAATGTGTATGCATACATTAGATTTAACATATATTTTTACCATGTTTAACATATTTTGGACTATTTACCATCTAGGGGAAGGAGTGGGGGAAGGGAGGAAAAATTGGAACACAAGGTTTCACAAGGGCTAATGTTGAAGAATTGTCCACACATATGTTTTGAAAAATAAAAAGCTTAGTTAATAAAATAAAATAAAATGGTATTGAGAAAATAAATAAATGTGAATTGTTCTTTTCCTGGCACACTTCTAGGTTTTTTGAAGTTCTACCATTCACTCTCCAATACTGTGAGAGAAGTCTCTGTTATTATGTCTAAATCAATAGTCCAGAAGTAACAAGCTTGGTCTCAAGAGAGTTCAGATATTAGTGACAATGCCAGATTATGAAACACAGGTCCCCTAAATTCTTGTCCTTTGTTTAGTCTATTTAGAAATGTGTCCTTCTGCATTGCTATGATGTAAAGCCCAAAGAAACACTGCTTGACCAAGAGTTAGCTTAGTTTTAATATAAGGTGATTTTTAATTTTAGCAAACAGGGAAAAAATCATCCTCAAAATTGGGAATTATTTTGATCAAGTGAGTAAGTTTTCAGGGCCCCAGTGTACCAATAAGTCACCAAGAACTTTGAACATGGGCATAGAGTTTCAGGTGGAAGGGCTATTTGTGTCCATCTATTTAAACAAACTCTTTTTACATGTTATAAGGCCCTAGCCAAGGAGGACTTAGTCCTTACATCCTGCACTATATTTCTACCTGGTCTCAATCCAACTTGTGAAAGCCTGGTGAACGTACTTCCAGGTATGTATAACAGGGGTCTCCTTCCCTCCCATCCAAACTTCAGAACTTCCCCAAGCATCCTATGCCTCCTGTTGGCTCACTCTCTAGCAAAGAAAAACTTTTCTGGGCTCCCAAGCCAGAAATGAGGACACATAGAAAAGTTTCTAGAAGATAGTTTCTCATTTTCTTCCATGGAGGCTTCTGAATGAGAAATATTGTTATGATCTGTGAGTCCATCAATAAACATCTATTAAGAACTTACTATATACCAAGCACTGTGCTAAGCTCTAGGGTCCCTTCAGCAACCCAAGTCAGTTGCAGAAATAACCAGATTCAGAATTCAGTATCTGAATTCAGTTAAGAACTTGCCATGAAGAATAAGATAAGGAAGAGGGTCAAAGAGGTAATATGGCTTGCCCAAAGTTACCCAAAGAATAAATGCTAGAACTTAGATCTCCTGATTCCAAACCCATCATTCTTTCTACCACACCAATTAACTAATTTGTTAATTAACTAATTTGTGTGTACTATTTTGAAAGATTAAAATTTGGGGGGTTACCTGCCTTCTCTGGGTTTTGGCTTTATGTTCATTAAAAACCAATAAAGATGGTTTCTCAAAATGCCTTTAGAAATATGTCGGAGTCCTGATGTATTTGGGTGTGTTTCTCTGTGTAAATAATTACTAGTATTTGATTACATCAATCATTCCCTACACCACATCCTATTTTTAATAAAGACTGTAGCCAATTGGAATTGCTTGCATCTTTTCATTATTTCTCTTTCAAGTTCCTTCAGGCTTCATTAGAAAGAAATCGGTGCTTTGAAGAGTTATTCTACCCAACATTAACTTAGTGGATTAGAAATCATTAATAAAAATCCTAATAGTAGCACGAGAGAAAAGAAGGCCATGGGAATTACGACCCAAGTCACATCACCACTGCATGGTGAGAAATATTCATTAGCTACCCAACCCTCCTAAAGACAGATGCCTTTTTAGTAACCAGAGATTGTGTACCCTTGGAGAAGGTAAATTGCAGCCCATTTCCAACTCAGGTAATTGCATTCTGTGCTGGTTTGAATCCCCTCCCAAGATTTCCATTCTATCTATCCTGTTGGGCAGCTCAGCTTTACACCTTTAGACATTCAGCTCCACCAAGATTTCTGCCTCTTTTCCCTCTTTCCCCTCTACTTCTCTTGTGCAAAATCTATAATCCTGACCCTCAGCAGGTTTGAGTTCAAAGATTGGGGTTTGATTTTTGCATTTCTATGCATGGGGCCCAGATCAGCGTGTCTGGTCCTGTGGTTTCTACCTAAATGTTATCATGGTTTATTACCTGTCCATCAGAGGTTCAAGCCTGGTTGACTTTTAATTTTTTGAAGCTTAATGTTGAGAAAACTAAATTGCTTTTGATTGATCCTACCAGACTCCAGGATACATGTACATCTCTTACTGAATCATTCAGTGGGTACAATTAGGCCAGCAGTGTAGGGCACTCCATATGGAAAATGTGAAGCTGTTCCTTAAAGACAGTATAGCTACTACCCATCAGGTAATGGCCGAACCCCCTTCCAGAGAATCATTTATTCAAAAGATGGGAGAACACTCAGGACAAAGTTGGTCATAAAACCATAGAATTTCTGAGTTGAAAGGGAAATCAGTATCCACCTGGACCTAAAAGATAATTTTCCCAAAAATAAACCCAACAAGAAGTCATCTAGCCATTACTTGAAGACCTCTACTCCCAGTAGTAGCCCATTTTGTTTTTTTGGAAAACTATAATTCCAGAGAAACTTTCTGAACATCAAGCCTTAATTTAGCTTTTTGAAACTTCCCAATTCTGTTCCTGGTTCATTCATTCATTGCTCAATTCTTCCCTCTTCTAGGGAGCCAAACAGAACAAATCAAACTCTTTTTCTCTTCAACACTTGAAGGCAAATATCATGTTTTCCCTCAGTCTTCTCTTTCCCAGCAGAAATATCCGGTTTTTTTCGACTGATTCTCACATAGCATAAATTTAATTCCCATCTTGGCTGTCTTATTTGGAATGCTTTCCTTTATTTACATCCTTCCTAAAATGGGATTTAACATAATATTCTACAAAGGGTCTGATTAGGGCTGAATGTTGTACTGATAAAAAAAAATTAAATTCAAAAAGCAGGAAACAATTATATGTTAAACAATGTTTCTTTTATTTCATGTTAAATGTAGGAAAAGAGGTATTTGAAAGTCTCTAAAGATCTAATTCAGATGGAAATACAATTATATTTTCATTGATGATTCCTTTCACTCTGTGATTTAACATTATTTTTTTTAGTTGTTCAGGAATTAGCAATAATCACAACTATCCAAAGCTCAGAAAAGAGGTTTTCCAATTTTTTCACTCCCAAGCTCACTGTTCACTGATCCAATTAATCATAACATTAAAAGTATCATGAAATACCATGTCCAGGACTTAACAGTGTTCTGTTCTAGTGCTGAGAACTAAGTTTTCTAAGGCGACACATACCATAACTGTTCTCCTTAGAGAGATATTAATCTCATGTTTTTCCTTATCTAAGCCTTTAATAATAATAATACGTGGCTTTTACAAAGTACTTTGAGGTTTATAAAATGCTTTGCACGTGTTATTTTACTTGATACTCACAAAGGCCTGAGCACAGCAATCCTTCCATTTTTCTACCTGGCACCTTGGGCCACTTTCCTCACAGTGTGCCTACTGATATTTTATGATCTTTTCATATTGTCATGATCTACTAAGGAAGAGATACAATATACAATTGCACAAGATGAAAAAGTAAAATTCATGTTCGTTAGATAAAAATAAGTTTACTTCTCTTGAAAATCCCTTTTATCCGTGTTTCTCAACCTTTTAATTAAAACCCAAAATGTTTGGCTCAGAAAAATGGCAAGCTGACCTAATAAAGATGTTAACTGAATCTAGGATCCAGAGATAAAATCTAACACAAGGAAAATGAGAGAAAACACATAAATTCATCCATTTAATCCATTTGTAGTGAATGTTATAGGTACTGGCATCCCTATTATATAGACAAGACAAATGATGAAAAAATGGGTTAAATACCTTTCCCAGGACCACCCAATTAAATGGTTGAGGAAGGATTTGAAATCAAATGTCTATGACTCCAGATCCAATGCTGTATCTACTCTATAAAACTGACTCTCCTTTAAGTATTCTGCTGATAAGTTCAGTTCAAATTTGGGATCCACCACTCTAATGATTCTTTCAGCCCTCTCCCTCTTTGGACCATCATTAAACTTGGAGTTCACAAGAGAACATCATTCACAATAATAAACGAATGCAAAGAAAGATAATACCAAAAGAAAGCTGACTTCAGAGTAAATTCAAATACTAATTTAGATCCCAGAGAATAACTGATAAAGCCTGTTTCAATCTTCTTAGTGGAGAAGTAGGGGACAAAAGACACCTAAAGTTGTAAGTGCTCTTAGGCAAAGTCCTCTTTGCTTAATTAATTAGGTTTTTGTCTTTGGTTTTGGGGTTTTCTTTTTAGGGGTTTTTTTGTTTGTTTATTTCACAAAGAATGGTTTGATGGTGAGAGGCTTGTATAAGGAAAAAACTGATGTGAAAAACAAAAGATATCAATAAAACGATTTTTAAGTCAAAAGGGAGAGGGAAATAAGCATTAATTAAGTGGCTATTATGTAGCAGGCACTATGCTAAGTGCTTTACAATTTCATCTGAACAAGAAGTCAGTGTTCCTTCCTTCTATATCTTCCCTTATATCTCATCATCTTCCTTCTATCCTACCCATACCCCACTAAGATTACTTCCCAGATTTAGAATTTTAAAAGACCTTAGAAATTACCCAGTCCAAATTTTTCATTTTACAGATGAGGAAACAGAGACCCAAAAAACTTAAATGAGGTGTCTATAGTAACAAAGGTAGTGAGGGTCCACTGTGGAATTTGAATCCATGTCCTTTGATTTCAAATCCAGTATCCTTATTTTAAAAAAATGAGAACAATATAAATGTTAGCTAAGATTATATAATTGTAATGTTTCAGGTTTTTCTTCTGTTCTTTATTGTTTCACAACTGCTCCTTAACCTTGGGGGAAAAAAATCTGTAGAAAAAAGGCTACAGAGAAAACTCTAGATTAGAGAACTAATTACAAATTTCCAAATATTCAAACAAGTAGCTGAATTTTTAGCCAGACCGAAATTTGGTGCCATATAGACCATGCCAGAAGATCGAGTAGGTGGTGGAATGAGCAAAGGATTCAGAGTCAAAAGTAATCAAAGAACCTTCCAACTCTGAAGTCCCATGATTCTTTGAAAACTTGACTATGTGGAATAAATCACTTACTCTCTCTGAATCTTATTTCCCCTCTTCTATGAACTGAAAGAATTGAATGGAGATGGGGAGAGGGAAAAAAGAGTAAATGTCACGGAGCCCTTTGGCACTCTGATCAAGCCTGTGGACTATTCTCAGATACTATTCTCAGATTATTATTTTTTAATTCATTAAATAAAATACCTAGCATTACAAAGGAAACTAATTGTGTTGAAATACAATCATCAAAATTTTTTTCAAAAAAAGTTAATAACTTCCCAGTTTAAGAATTCATGAATTAGATGATCTGGCCCAAAATCTCTTAAGCAAAAGTAAACTATGTATTTCTTTAAGTGTACAAATTAATATCTCTTTTCAGAATGTGTTCATATAATGCAAACCAGACTAAGATTAGATTCTCCTCAAAAAAAAAAGTTGTATCCAAAAAAACTTCTTACCAATGAAATGAATGATTGACTTATCAAAATTATTAAAATAAAAGCATTTACTATGTGCCAAGTATTGTGCATAGAATCAGGTATTTGAATGCAAAATTTAAAAAGAATCAAAATTATCTTTGCCTTCAAGAAATTTACTTTCTAAAAGGAGAAACAATACATAAACTAAAGGGATGGCCAGAGATGGCCACTTTAGTCCAGAAAGTCACCAAGGAGATGATTGATTTACAAACATTATCTCTTTTAAACAATAGTTCAAGATTCCTTCCTTCTATATTTCAGAGGCGACCACAGAAGAATAAATTGACACAGCCCATCCAGGAACAATGGCAGAGTTAATTTAATTATATTTCATCATTCTAGAGAACCATGTAGAAGGTGAGTTGTTCCTTCAGGTCATAGTCACTGATATGGGTCAGGTTGTGGAGCAGGTGGCTAGAGAAGAGGAAGTGATGAAACATTGCTGAAGCTTTTCTGAAATCTGGAAAAGCACTCACAAGCCAAAAGACTGGGACTACCCGGGTTGGAAGTTCTTCTAGGGAAGAGGTTCTCAAACTTTTTGATCTCAGGATCCCTTTATGCTTTTCTTACAGCCTTAAAAATTTGTCTGTGCTGCCTTTTTGCTGTCCTTCACTCTCAACATATGACTGAAATCTTCCCTTGTGATGGAACTCTTCCCCATTGTTCTCCTTCATTGGAAGAGATGGCACGGATACAGAGCCAACCATAGTCAAGATGACCTCCCTACCATGATGTAGTCAGCTCTGATACACGTTGGCTATGTGACCGCCACCTCAGACAAGTTACTACATTCCTCAGTGCTCTAAACCAGGGCTTCTCAAATATTTTCCACTCTGCCCATCAGTTGGGGAATGGCTAAATAAGTCATCGTATATAAATATAATGGAATATTATTGTTCTATAAGAAATGGCTGATGTCAGAAAATCCCGGAAAGACTTACATGAACTGATGCTGAGTGATGAGTAGAACTAAGAGAACATTGTATATACAGCAACCCCAGTTATGTGATGATCAACTCTGATGGACTCAGCTCTTTTCAACAATGAGGCGGTTCAAGGCTATTCTAATAGATTTGTGATGAAGAGTCATCCACATCCAGAGAGAGAACTATGGAGACTGAATGGGGATCAAAGCATAGAATTTTCATCTTTTTTGTTGTTCGATTGTTTTTCTTTCTGGTGTTTTCCCTCTTTTGATCTGATTTTTTTCTTGCTCAGCATGATGAATATGGCAATATGTTTAGAAGAATTGAATATGTTTAACCTATGGTGGATTGCCTGCTGTCTAGGAGAGGGGGTAAGGAGAAAGGGAGAAAAAAATTGGGATTCCAGCTTTTGCAAAGATGAATGTTGAAGATTGTATTTGGAAAACTGAAAAACTATTTAAAAAAATAATCCTTGCCTCATACCAAGGAAATCTCATATCAATTTTATTTAATGCTCAATAAAAATGTAAACTATTAAAAAGCTTTTTCCACTCTTGATCCCCTTTCAATTGAGAAATTTTTACACGATCCTGAATACATAGGTATATGAAATAGATATGCAAATATAATTTCATGAACCTCATATTCAGTTACAAGACTCCATATGGAGTCAAGTACTACAGATTAAGAAGCTAGATTCAATACAATATTATTTTTTAAAATTACAAATAGTATTTTTTTACATGTGAAGATAGTTTTCAACATTCATTTTTATAACATTTTGAGTTCCAATTTTTTTCTCTCTCCTCATCAGATAAGCAATCTGCTAGGTCATACATGTGCAAACACGTTTAGTCAACATTATAAAATTTATAAATTGCAGGAAACATACGGCTCTGGATTGTTAGAGGGAGATTTCTCACTGAGGGAGTGTCCTGTGTGAAAGAAGAAAGGAAACAAGCATTTATCAAGGATCTCCTATGTTTCAGCTGCTATGTTAAATTGGTCCAGTACAAACATTACACACTTTAAGAGTTTTTATTTTATATGGTGCTCATCAAAATATTGAGAGTTAGGTGCGGCAAAGTTGAGTGACTTGTCTAGGACCCCACCACTCAAAAGTAGCTGAGGTCAGCTTTGAACTCAAGTTTTCCTGACTCTAAGATCTAACCATTTTGTCATCTAGAAGCCCAAAATAACTCCAGATCCATCTCCTATTCTTTACCTCATTGGTTCTACATTATAGCCTATTCATACCCAATACGAGCCTTTCCATTGCCCTCTGAGGGATCAACTAATTCTTCCAAACTTGCTAATTTAAAGAAAAAATATTTTGGTATCAAAAAATCCCCCTCCCAAAAGTAAAAAGCATTATCTTTTCAGGGTAGGTTTGTTCATATTTGACTGTTTGGGAGCCTTTTGGACTTTTCTAGGCAAAGATATTGGAATGATTTGCCATTTCCTTCTGCAGTCCATTTCACAGAGGAGGAAACTGAGTCAAACAGAATTAAGTGACTTGCCCAATGTCACACAGCTAGTAAATGTCTAAGGACAGATTTGAACTCAAGAATAAGAATCTTCCTGACTCGATGCCTTCCCCTCTATTCACTGCACCACCTAGCTGCCCAATGAGTTTAGGTAGATTATGAGAAAGTCTTGACCTTAATTATCTAACCTATAAAATCTGGGATTTTGACCAGATGATGTTTAAGATCAGTTTCAATTGTAATATTCTCTGTTTTGCAAAGTGGGTGCTCACAGACTGGAGATGTGCTGACCAAATTATGGTATATGAACATAATGCATAGTACCTGGCATATAGTGAGTGCTTAATAAATTTTGTTGATTTGAACTAAATGAATGAGCATATTAATACACTACCAAAAAAGCAACAAATGTCAGCAACTCAGAGAAATATGGATAGTCTTATACGGATGATATAAAGTGAACAGAGTCTGAAGAACAATATACACAATGCCTACCCTGATGTAAGGGAAAAGAACACGAAAAATGCTCATTGTAATGAACAATCTCAATCCTAGAATACAAAAGAGAAAGTATTTCCTTTCTTTCTGAAGAGACATAAGGAATAAGGGTGAAATGTTGCATATGTTATCAGATAAAGTCACTGAATCTATTGATTTTGTTTAAATATTTTTTGTTATTATAAGAAAGAATTCATTTAGGATGGACAAAAGGGTTTTATCCAGAATGACAGAGATGTAAAAAAACAATGACATAAAACTTTTTTTTTAAATGTGTGCTCTGGAATCAAAGTTTCCCTCCAGATTTAACATTCTATATTCTATGCTCTTTTAAATTTTTTTATTTTTATTTTTTTCCTATTTGTTCTTTTTTAAAATTATTTTTATGTTTCCAAATTTATTTTATTTAAAGAAGCAGAATAGGAAAAAAGAAAAACAGAAAAATACAAACCAAAATGAAACAAAACAAAAGAGAACATTGTCATGTGCCCAGAAGATCATCAAGGAGGATTCAAAATATATAACAAAATGAAACAAAACAAAAGAGAACATTGTCATGTGCCCAGAAGATCATCAAGGAGGATTCAAAATATATAACAAATTACCAATTCAAGAAAGCATATATGTGTGTGTATGTGCATATATATATATATGTGTGTGTAGATAAAAATATTAGTAGAATAAATTATATTCATGAGTGTCCATCTTTTATTTACTTCCTTGAAAATTGTTCTTTTGTTCTCTGCTGTGAACCTTTTTTATTTTATTCTTTTCCCCTTTTCATCTTCCTACCAGCCCCAACCAGGCTATAGTTTTAAAAGGACGTATTTATATAGACATGTGTAGATATATACATACATATACATCTATACACACATAGATACACACATATCTTTCCTATTCCTGCAGACTTTTTGTTTTAATTCTGCTCTTAACTTGCCTTGCTATTACTTAACCTCCCCTCATCCATGGATCCTTCCCTTGTCTTCTTCCCTCATTCTTTGTTTCCCTGTCTGCCAATCTCTCCCCACTTATTTTTAATAGATTTTGGAGGGCGCTATATCCTTCATAATATATATGTGTAGTGTTGCCTATTTAACCCATTCCTGATGTGAGCAGATTTTTATAACTACAAGCTCTCCTCTCCCCCTAATGCCTCTATGTCTGTTTTTCTCTGCACCTCATTTGTATGACATAATTACTATTTTTACCTTAACTCTGCCCCAATTTTTCTTTTGAGCTGTTGTATTGTTGATATCAACTTTAAACATATGCCATAAATTTCCCATGTAAAAGAAACATAAACAATTTATCCATGTTGAGCTCTTTGAAACTGATTTTTGATATTGGCTCATATATTAAATTTTCTATTAAGTTCAGGTTTGGTTGATAGAAAATCCTGAAAATCTGAAGTTCATTGAACATCCATTTTTTTCTCCTTCAATATTATAAAAATTTTTACTGCACATATATTTTTAGTTACAGGTCTAGTTCTTTTGACAGTCAGTAGATATTATTCCTGCACCTATGGTCTTTTATTGTGGTTGCAGATATGTCCTATACAACTCTCATTGTAGCTGTGGTGTATTTGAATTGTTGTTTTCTTGTTTCTTGCAAAATGTTCTCTTTGATCTGGGGATTCCAAAATTTAGCAATAATGTACCTATGGGTTTTCCACAAAGGATCCTGTTGAGGTGGTGATCAGTGGATTTTCTCTATTACTATTGCCCCCTTGTATTCTATCACTCCAGGACAAATTTCTTGGATTATTTCTTGCATTATTGTGTCAAGCCTCTTTTTTTTTTTTTGATCACTGCCTCAGGCAGTCCAAATATTCTTACATTTTCTCTTCTTGATTTCTCCAAATCTGTCAGTTTTCTTATAAGAGATTTCACATTCTGTTTTATTTTTTTTTCCATTCTTTATAGTCTGTTTTGTTATTTCTTGGTCTCCCAGTTTCACTGGCTCCCTTTGCCCAATTCTAATTTTCAAAAAAAAATTATTTTTGTCTTTGAGATACTGTATCTCCTTTTCTAGTTATTAGATTTTTTTATGATCACCTTATTTTTCTTGGGTGGTTTGTTTTTTAAACTTTTTTCTTAATTTCTCCCATTTGACTTCTAAATTCTTTTTTGAGTTCTTCTATAAATTTTCTCTGGACAGGGAGACATTTCACGTTACTCTTTGGAATGGAAGCTTTTTTTTTTTACTTCATTGTCCTCCTCTGAAGAATGAACCCCAGTCTTCCCTGTTCCTATATTATTTTTCTATGGTGGGGTTCTTTCTTCTTTGCCAGCTCATTTTTTTAATAAGAGGTATCAGTGTAAGCACCTGTAATCCTGGAATGGGGGAGATGGTGCCTCTGGATTCACCTTAGCTCTCCCCTCTGACCAGGAACCCCAAACCAAGAGCTCCGCCCTCTAGCAAATGCCTACAGCCAGCTGCATCCCTGTCCCCCTGTTTCTGCACTCACTGGGCCCTGGTTCCTTCTCTCCCAGGGCCACTTCTCAGCGCTACAGCTGGGCCTGCCATTCCTAATCAGCCCTGGTTCCCTCAGTCTCCTGGAACTAGGACTCGGACTCCACAAACAGTCCAGGAGGTGAAAGTTTCTGTGCCTCCTGCTGAGGCTCCCTCACACCCAGCTAGCCCCAAGGCTCCCCACAGGGGGTTTCTATGGAGCCAGCCTGAAGGTATTTGCACTTCACCTGGCTAATCTAGGCCCCAGATCTTTCTTCAGATCTTCTCTGGTTGTAACTGGAATGCCGCTGTTCTACCCCAAGTCTTCTTGATTTTTCACTAGTCTAGGTTCTCCCCGAGGTACAAATTTGTTCGATTTGTGAGGGAAATCAGGAGAGCTTGAAATTTACCAACCTACTCATCCATCTTCCCAGAATCTTCCCTGTTTTGCGTTCTAAAGTTCATTGTTGCTCTAGAATTCTATGTTCCTCCTTCTGGATTTAATATTCTATGTTCAATGCTCTAATTTCCTGTTTAATGCTACTATTCTAAGGCTCCTTCCAGCTCTTAACATTTAATATCCTCAGATTGAGGGAGACTATTCAAAACCCAAAGTTCTAGGATCTTTTTCACACATACACACACACATACACACAGAAAGAGAGAGATAGACAGACAGACAAATACACACAGACAGAGGCAAAGACAGACAGAAACAAAGGTAGAGAGAAAGACAGACAGCCAGAGAGACAGGGACAGACCGAAACAGAGAGAGACAGCAATAGAGACAGAGACAGAGAAAGATAGACATGTATCACAAAAAAGAATGTATCATATCATTGATGCACAAAGCCTAAGGATGGAGGAGAATTTAGGACCATGTAGCAAATTCTTTTTTTAAAAAATCACCAGAATTAAAAAGAGATTCATTCCTACCTGTGAATAAGTAGACAACACTGTTGACAGACATGTATGTAACAAGAAAAGAATTTCCTCCTTTATCTAACCAGATTAACTAGAGAAAAGGTTATAGACATAGCCATAGAGTGTGTGTGTGTGTGTGTGTGTGTGTGTGTGTGTGTGTGTGTGTGTGTTACAGCCAAAAGGTTCCTCTGAATGCTAAGTCAGATGATTCCAAACCAGGGAAGCACACGGTAGAAAACGTTTGAAAACTTCCTACCGTATGTATAGAGATACCAGTTTGTTGTTATTAATTTGAGATTTTACTATGCACTAAAAACCCTGCACATTATTTTTACTACCTGAAAGCTCCTGAATAAATCTGTGGCATTCTCTTCCCTGGACTTGAGCCTAGAAAGACTAATGTGCAACCATGGTTTAAGAAATAAGACTTTATAGGTTAGTCCATAAACTGCTCTTTAAAACAAAAATGGGCATTATTAGTCATGGGAATTATTGGTTTTTAAAAGGCTCCCAAGGAGAAGATATTCTTTTTCCTCTGCATGGTATTTTGTTCTATAGATTAGGAGAAGAAGAAAAGACTCTTTCAGAATATTTCTAGAAATATAAATGAAGGCACTCTGAGCACCCCAAAGTTTGGGGAATTTATAATTCTTTGCAATGATAAAGTAGTTTTGATTTTGTAAAGCCTCCCAATGCATTATACTTCATCAATGCACAAAACTTAGATGAAAACTTAAGAGTTTAAAATAAATCATTTTCTAAAATAATAGAATTAAAGAGACCGTTATTCTTACCTCTGAATTAATGGACAACATTGTTGGCATTTGTTGCTGAGTCATGTCCAGGACTCTTCATGACAACATTTGGGGTTTTCTTGACAAAGATCCTGGGGTCGTTTGCCATTTCCTTCTCCAGCTCATTTTATAGATGAGGAACTAAGGCAAATAGGGTTAAGTGACTTGCTCAGGGTCATACAGCTAGAAAGTATCTGCTGTCAGATTTGAACTCTAGAAGATGAGTCTTCCCAATTCTATGCTCAGCACTCTGATCACCCACTGCACCATTAGGTTAGCAAATAAAAGTGAAAAAAAAATCCACCTCACCAGATCATCTGAAAGCCTTGGAGACCTTCCCTTTCATAATAATAATAATAATAATCATAAATCCTTGGAGATCTTCCCTTTCATTGTAATAATTTCATCCTCATTCATTCTTATTAATGTCTATCCCTATTGAGGTCAGGAATTGCATTTTCTCTTTCTCTTGTATAGATCCTGAGGTACTCCCTCTTTTATGTAGGTCACCAGTAAAGGAGCTCCAGTTCCTTTCATGAGACAACTTTTATTAGTCAAGCTGCAGGACACAATTAGTTGAAAATAATGATATTAAATGAAATAACACAGCACAAAGTAACAACAGAACATTTCCCCATAAACCTGAGATATACTGTCTCACAAATGTCCCACATTCAGTAAGAAGAATGGGTCCATGTAGAAATCCTATGTTTCTAGGTCATATACATAGGCAACAAACATGTGAGATGAGCAATATGGGTTTAGGGATAATTCCTACTTCTCATGATGCAAGATTAGCAAAGCTTTCTGGTGATCTAAAAATGCTGCTTTTTTTCTTGCTGGGTCTGCTGCCTGCTGAGCATCAACTCTCCACTGCTCCACCCTGGATGTGACAGACAACTGACTCTGTTGCTCCCCATTGCTCTTTCTAATATCATTTTCCAAGATTATCACTTCAGGAACTTCTGCTAGCTACATTTTCTTTTGCCTGGTAAGGTTTACTGACTAGAAAGCCTCTCTCTGATAAGGATGGACTGAGAGAGCTCATAAACATGGACAAACAAAAACCAAGAAGCGTAAACTCAAGCTAAGATTATTTCTATCTAGAAACCGTCTAGTTAAAGTTCTTCATTTTATAGATAAGAAAACCGAAGCTCAGTTAAATAACTTTGAATAGATAGCCTCTAAGGTCTCTTCCAGCTCTAGATCAATGATCCTATAATGCTATTATCCCATAATTCCCTTAAGGATTTAAATAGGAGCGATAAAGAATTTTTAACCCTAAATCAGATAGTTGTCTAAGATATCAGAATTTTAATTATCCCCGGACCCAGGCTGTAAAAATAATGAAATTAATTTTGGTTGGACTAATTCTACATGGCTTGTATTTCCACTCAATATCTAGCATGTACAAAACTGAGTTCAACTTCAAACAAACAAAAAACCACCCCATTTCCCTGCCTTCACTGATTATGATGATTTATTATCAGTAAATGTTTGATTTTTAAGCCTATTTTCTATACATATACACCCAGGGTCACATAAAAATGGAAAGTTGAAAAGGGGTCGTGAGTAGAAAAAGTGGGAAAAGTTTAAGAAGTCCTGGTCTAAGTAATTCAGACTTGAAACCATCTTCAGTCATCTTTGACTCTTCTCTCTTCTTCAGCTTCCAAATCCAATAACTTGTCAAGTTCTCTTAAGACATCTCAAAATCTCTGTTCTCTCCTTCTACATTTGAATAGCCAGTACCCTTATTTGGTTCCTCATTTACCTCTTACCTCAACTGTTTAAGTGATCTTCTGCCTCCCTTCTTTTTTCTCTCCAATACATGTTAAGTTCCTATCTCAGTTCTCCAACTTAATTCTCTTTGACCTGGACTTTTGCTACATAGAGCTCTATAGATTTCTTCCATTCCAACATAACAATGAGAGCAATAATATCTTTCCTCTCCATTGTATCTGAAGGTTTACAAAGCACCTTCCTTACAATCCATTGAGTAAAGAAGTGCACTTACTATTATCTCAATGTTATTCCTGAGAAAACAAGTTCAGAGAAGTTAAGTAATTTGTCCATTATCACTCAGCTAGTCTCCAAGTATAACACTACCAATTACACCACCACAGTCACTGTCAATTATGGGTTCCATATATAGGTATGCAGAAAAGGCAGAAGTTGGAAACAGCGGGGTACATTTTTAAGTTGTGGATTTGAATTCCAAGGAACTGCTTCAAATCCAACTCTTCTACTTACTACCCATGTGACTTTGGGAAAGTCCCTTAATTTCTCTGGAGCTGTTTCATACTCTTTAAAATAAAGAAGTTGAACCCTCTTACAAAAAATATGGAGTACTCATTACAGTTTTAGATATGGCTGATTTTTTAAATTTTTTATTACAAAGATGATTGACTAGGTAGAGGAAAAGATTATATTTGGAAAAGAAAGTAATATAAAAACAAAGGAGGTCAATGAAAATAAGATTAAAATTGTATTAAATTACCTCTAAATATCTCTTCCAGTCTAATTCTCTGCTTCTCCTTGAAAACTAACACTGACAAAGAGTTCACTACCAAATGATAGTCTTTCTCATTGTTGGACAGCTCATTGTTAGAAGTCTTCCTAACTATACTGTCAGATTTATAAATGCAACAAATTTCATTGTGAATATGAGACCACAATATAAATAAATTTATGAAAGAGAGGGAGGCCCTATAATGTCCTAACAACTATAGTACATTTATCCTTTGTGAACAATTGTGTTCTCAAATAAGAGAAAAAAGTGAAGTAGAAATCACCCTGGATAGGACCTGAGGACTCTGTCATCCACATAACCTCACTGTTCCTCACGAGAAAACTGACACTGATTTTGCCTTCAGGTCTTTTCCTGACCTATCAATGTGATTATGGATCCAGCCATCTGGAAGCATCCACCATACCAGAATGGGAATCCTCATTTAATCAGTATCATGTCCCTCAGGAGCCCGAATCCTGATTACCCAATGCAAATGCACTTTCTGGTGACTGGAAACAATCAAGCATGGAAGGGTTAGCAAGCTCAGGGGGAATCTACAAGATTCAAGGAATTGAGCATATCAACACAAAACAATGAATTTGGGCGGGGTGATGAATGAAAAAAGTTATTGAATGGTTCTTAATGTATTAAATTCTGGTGATAAAAATAGAAAAAGTAGTAGAGTCCTTGTTTTCAAAGAGCTTGGAAATATAAAAGAAAGTTCAGTTTGGAGTGAAAGGAAATGACTGGAAGTACTAATGATTCAGTGGTAGGTATGATGGTGAGGCTCAGGGATCTGAGCATTCTCAGAGATAATGCCTGGGGAAGGGAGAGGAGGAAGAAAGGAGGAAATCTGAAAACACAGACCCCAAACAGATGATATGGCCTGAGATTTCAAACAAAAGAGTTTACTGGTGTTTCATCCCATCCTGTGAGGCAATTTTTACCATTCTTTTTGTTTGTTTGTTTGTTTGATTTGGGGGGAGGGTGTTTTGTTTTTAGAGATGTCTGGAAATCAAGGCTCAGAAAAGTTGTGACTTACCCCAGGAAATACAACCAGTAAGACCAAAGGTGAGATTTGAACCCAATTCTTTTCCTGACTCCACAGTTTGGACCAGACCTGTGATGGTGTTGGCATGGGCAACTCCTAGTGAGGAAACTCTCTTCAAAAATGCAAACCAGGGATTTCACTGTAATTTATACATTGAATTGCCTGAGGATAAGTAGGTGGTGAAGTGGATCTAGATTCAAAAAGACCTGAGCTCAAATTCAACTTCAGACAATTAGTAGTGATATAACTCTGGGCAAGTAATAACTTTTCTCTGCTTTAGCTTTCTCATTTATAAAATGAGAATAATAATAATACGTAATTCTTAAAGGACTAAAGAAGATAGCATTTGTAAAATATTTTCATAAATCTTGAAGTGATATAAAAATGATAGCCATTATTATTATGCTACTTGCCCAGGGGCACACAGCCAATATATGTCCAGGGGCAGAATAGGTGTTCCTAATTCCAAGGTTAGCTGTCTACTAGCCTCATTGCCTCTCCCAACTGCATTATAATTAACAAAGACAAACAAAAATAAATTGGGAAGGTCAAGGAATAGACATTGAATTTTGAATCTGTTTGCTCCACGCTAGTGTGGAAAAAAGACTTAACTTCTTCCATATCATCATCTATTCCCCACCCGCCCCCCAACCTGTTCAACTTCCAATTCACATAAGCCATTCTCATTTGGATGCTTCTCCCATAGTCTGAGAGTCTGTCAAGTAATAGAGAATTATCAATACCGCATCGGTCCCAAATGGACTAGGGGATGGGAGGGGTTGGGGAATAGCATTCATGTCTCTGTAATCCCTGCATTGAATTCAGGATTCAGGGCTCCAGGGAGTGTGGTTAAGGCACAAGATGTCCAGAGAAGCTTAATACTGCAGCCTGAGCCCTGGTTCAGCTGTCAAATGTAAAAAGTAGTGTAGGCAAGAAGCAGAAAAAGCAAAATCAAACTCTTTATTGACTGAAGATCAGGGGAAAGCTGAGAAAAAATATGCAAATGCCTTCTGAGGGCCATTTGAACCTGGTACTCCTTAAGGCCAGGCCAAACACTTCCAGCCATCAACGCCAAGCCCAGAAATCTGAACTCACCTCAAGTAGCCTCAGACAGGACACTGGAGCAACCAGCCAAGGGCACCTGGCTAACCTCTCCTCTCTCTGAACTTCAGTTTCTTCATCTGCAAAATGAGTAGATGGTCTTTAAGGCCCCTTCCAGATCTAATTATATAATCTGATGGTCCCTTATGCTCTTTCAAGCCTGAATCTAGTCTTAGGTCAAAGAATGAATTTCAGGGACTATCTCTGAGCAACTCATTTGTGATTTTGTGTTGGATAAAAATGGATCTGGACATGATGGTTGGCATCCACCTTCCTCAGAGGATAGAGAAAAATTGTCCAAAATGAAACAAAAAAATTAGTTATTTGTAAGGAGACAGCAAGGCAGAAAGTCATTGTATTCTGCTCTTGGTAAGAAGTCATTTAGAGACATGGAGAACAATGGATCAAGAACTGACTGGGAAGAACTGGGTACAAGTCCCATCTCTGACACATCTTGGCTGTGTGACCCTGGGCAAGATAGAATTTTTAAACTTTTTGTTTGTTAGTTTCAAAGTCCCCTTGTGAAACCTATGGACCTTTTCTCAGAACAATTATTTTTAAATGCATAGATAAAATACAAGGGAAAACTAATTCTATTTAAATATGTGTGTGTGTGTACATATAGTTGTTAAGTTGCAGAAAAGATGGAGGAAAATTTTGGTAGTGGGCATATGTTGGTAAAAAAAAAAAAGTTTCCTCACCTGGGAGTGAATGAATGCCAAGTGTGATTCTTACACATTGAGATTTATTGTAGAAGACTATGTGGATCCATATAGTTAGATGAAAAAATATAGATATAATTATAAAATATTATTGTACCGATTTAAGCTCATAAATGCTTTAATTTGTGGTCCTATTGAGCATTGTTGCACAGCCGATAATGACTTGGTTGTTCAGATATGAAGGGATCTGTAAGGAGTGGAGAGTATATTGTAAATCTTATATTTTATTTCATAAAATAGAACTTTCAATGAACAAATCAGAATAATTTAGTCTTAGTGGTCAGGAATGCATATTTATCTAGACATATTATGTTATATATTATATATAATACATATTATGTCTGACACAGAGATGCAGAAATCCACCCTACTAATTTATGATGAGCTGATTGCATCTGTGATGAAGAGGGAAAAACAGTAAGGAAGTCAGAAGAATCCTCACTTAGGAGATCCAGATCCTGGTGATGGTGAATAAGCCAACTGAACATTGAGGATTTCATATGAGAATAATTAACCTTGGTCTCACTTCAGTATTTGAAGCTACTTTAATATCTGAAGTCATCACACTTCACTGAACCTACGGTTAGAAAATGTTTTCAAAATGTGGATTCACAAGTGTCCTCTTGTCTATGTGTTTGAAATGTGCACTTTTCCAATAGTATGGTCTACCTGGAACCAAAGTTTAAAGGAGAGGCTGTAGATTATCTACAGGTGTCTGGGGGGGGGGGGGAGGAGGGAGGGGACTGTTTTGTTTGGTTTTCCCTCAGGGTTCAATTTTCCTGCAAATGTCCTTATAACTCAGCACGATTTTCGTCACAGCCTGTCATTACTGCAAAGGATCTAAATCTGTTTATAATGGGTCACAGAGTTATATGGGGAGAGAGGGGGGACTAAAAATCCCCCCAAACTGTGTGGGAAGAACCGTGGCACTTCTCCCTTTCCTCCCAAACAGGTCCTCCATTTGCTTCTGTCCTATTCAATGAGGAATGAAAGAATTTTCCATTTGATTCAGATGAAGCGCTGCTAGGGCTGACCTAGTTAAAATTGAAGTTAGGCATTTCCACTTCTCCCACAGTCCTCCTTTGTTATTTCCATTTTCTGATCTTCCTTTCCTCCTTCCTCCTCCCTCTCTCAACAATCAGAAAGCCTTGAAAGCTAGATCAAGTACCTAAGGTTTGAAAAACTGTGGAGGGAAAACTCTCCATCTCCCATAAACGCTAGGAGTTGAGAGGTCATTATTAGCTATCGAGGATCCCCGTTGCAAAACAGGCTGCGATACAGAAGTTTTTGAAAGTATGAGCTACAGTATTACTCAGACAATTGTCCCTAGTGATTAAAAGGCCCCTGCAGAGGTCTAGTCAAAATATTTACATTCCTCCCAGTAACTGTAATGCAAAGGGGAAGGGAAACACGGGGAAGGGACAAGTCCAAAGCAAAAATTGAGCAAACCCCCTCCCCCCAACGCACACACGCTCATGGGAAGAGGGCTCCTGCTTGTGCTTTGCGCTGTGGACGTGTGCAAGGTTTGTTGCCGATGGGAGTGCGGGAGTGAGTTGTATTTGTGTGTTAGTCTTGAATATCCAACCCACAAAGGGCGACTTTAAGACGCCTTTAGGGCTTTTGGGGATAATTTACGCGACAGGTTGGCACTGCAAAAGTCCTGAGTTGAGAAAAATGGGTGGAAGAAAAAAGGGGCACTTCTAGGGTGAGTTATGTCCCACCTTTCCAGGACTGCGCCCCTCCACCCCCATCACCCAGGGGCGTACTGAATGACGGTACCTAGCTACTCTCCTCACCCTACCCCCAAGCTGGATCTTTGGCCCAAGAGAATCAGGTTCGCTCCCGAGGCTAACAGGAGGGCTAGAGGAGGCCTGAGGAGGTGATTAGCGAAGGAAATGACTCGGCTAGCTTTGCTATTGGAAGAGATCCCGTGGTGCCGTGGGTTCTCGGAGCCGGAAGCAGAGTGGAGACCCCGGGGCCCGGGTTAGGCGCAAAGCGAGCTCTAACACTACTTCTGTCTCCTTTACTTCCTTGCCTTTTGCGAGCCCAGCCAGCCTCTCACCGGGCCTCCCCGAGGTCGCGTACAGGGAGGCCTCCAAAACACTGGGCGCTAAGAATCCCCGGGGAAGCCGCTAAGAAAGCCGACTGAGACGCTCAGATCCTAGGCCGGGGGCACCCCTAATCCTCCCGGGCACTGGACCATCCCCAGCTCTGCCACAGGTCACTGTCGCGGGCTGGGAGAGAGGAAGGGCGAGAGCTTCTCTGTGCCCCTTGGCAGGGAGGGCCCGACGGGCAGGCAAGGTCTGAGCATGGTCTGGCTCCCGGCCAAGCACAGCTCCGTCTGTTTGGACTATCTGGTCCCGAGCCTCTAAAGCACCGGCTGGGCCAGGCCCAGCCTTCCAGTGCTAGGCGATAAATAGCTCCCCTTGAGCCTAAAATAAAAGAATGCTAACACAAAGTATAATTATATATATATATATATATACATATATGTGCATATATATATACACACACATATGAGTGTGTATATATACATATATATAATTTAAGGCAGGGCCCGGCAGCCTCGACGGGTCACGTGCATCCCTGTCACCTCGATCCCCCGGCCTCGCGCACTCGAGTTATGCCATCAAGCTGATACAGTGTGACTGCGCGTCTCTCCAGCGACCCAGGCTTGCAGCTGCCTCTAAATCAATAGACGTCAGAGAAATATGAAAACAATCGTGACAGAAAACTTAAATCCTGGCTGGGGCCCACCTAATCAGAAATGGGCTTCTGTTCTCCTCGCCGCCCGATTAATTTATCCCAAAGTTTAGTCAAATGTTATTCCGGTACCTTTTTTCCCAGCAGATCCAGCTACATCTGTCGGGTTTGTAATGTAATTTGTAATTACTGCCCTTCATGTGGTCCGATGCCTTGAACCATCTTTAATTAAAAGCATAATTAAGGGAAGATCTAAAGAAAGACAATTACCAGATGGTCTTTTTTTTAGAAACAGTAGTTGCGGGGAAATGAAGAGTGGGGTCGATCCCGAAGGACGAAGAGCCACGGGAGGAGACCGCTCTCGGAACCCCGGTCCCTCACTTGCTGGGTTGGGGAGAGTTCCCCTGGGCTGCAAAGCCAGAACTGAGAGGGTATGAGAGATGTAGAGGGGGCTGGGCAGGCTGGCAGGAAGAAGGTTGAGGTAAGAGGAAGAGGAGAAATCAAGGAACGCATTGCACCCACTGCATGCAGTCTCCCACCTCTCCCCACCTCCTTCGTTATAGTCGTGGAACAGATAAAAATCAAGTGGCTCGCAAAAAAGCAGGCCAGTGAAATCACCTGGGTGGCCATAAACCTACATCAGAGCTGGCCTTGAGATTCTTAAGTACCGTTCCCCCCTACCCACTGCCAACTGTGTTGGCAAGCCTTAAAAAAGGAGAAAAAAGAGGGGAGTAGAGAAGGCGTGGAGGACGAAAATGATGAAAGGGAGAAAGAGAAGGGAAGAAAGGAATTGAGAAAGAAAGAAATAAAGGAAGAGAAGGGAAGGGAAAGAAGACAAAAAGAAGGAAAGAAAGGAATAGAGGGAAGAAAGAATGAAAAAAGATTCCTTATTGCTTTTCCTGAAACAAGGCGTGTGTGTGAGTGTGAGTATGTGTATATGTGTGTGTGTGTATAAAGAGGGGAGGAGTTTCCGAGGGCTACTACTCTTAGGGTCTCAAGGCTCTGCCCTCTCCACTGGGCCTGGGGCAAGATAGGTCAGCCCGCACTATTTTAGAATCCCTTCGGAAGCACTAAAAGCAATGAACGGGTCTTCCCTATCCTCCCCCCCAAAAAAAAAACCTGGAAAGAGCACCCCAAGGACCCAGGTGAATTAGCTGTTTTCACACGGATCCGCACCTTGGAGTTTGAGAAAATTTCGGTGGGGGAGAGGGAGAGGAAAAAGGTCTCCCCTTCTCTCTCCTCCCCTTATTTCCCCCCAGATGAATAATGCAAGCTGAAGTGGAGAATTCTGTGTTTGCACCAAATTTCTGGAGGATCATGCAAATTAAAATTTGGTATAGATAGGCTGAGGACGGCGTTGTTTGACTGCTCATATTCAAAGTAATGCAGCAATGAATTGTAATCATTTCAATTATCTTCAAGACACTTTCTTTAGGACACAAGTTGTCAGAGATAAAAAAAAGTCCATTCTTGCGGCTCCGTGGGTCCATTTTCCAGACGGTTTGTTGTTCTTGCTGCCTGATTTAGTTCGGGCTCTTTTGCATAGTCGGCTTGCCTCCCTTTGCCTCTGCCCGAACTGCACCCCCCACACACACACCCTCTCTACCCTCCCTTTCCCTTCCTACTCTAGGAAGTGCGGCTTCGCATAATTGGTCTCCGCTTCTTCAGGCGCAGCCACATGCACCCTTGCACAGACACGTGCAAACACTCTTATGCAAATGTCGCCATATCCGCATGATGCAAATGCACCCTGGCACATGAGTACGGATGTACACACACGCGTACGCGCAGGTACCTCTCCTCCAACCTCCCGGCCCCTCCGCTGACGAACTTTCCGCAACAGATCTATTTTCCCCTCCACTCTCTGAGGGAAATGAAACCTCTGTTGTTCCACTTTTGTTTCCCTTCGGGCCCGGGAATGGAAGATCGCGTTAGGCGGGGGAGACAGATCGCCTTCGATCTCAGCCCCCGAAGAAGCAAGAGGCAGAAACTTTTGCTCGCTTCCGACCAAACGTTGCCCAGACCTAGCCGCGGCGGCCTGAATGTGCGTGCGGTGAGCGACTCTGGGTTTTCCCCCCTCTCCTCAGCAGAGAAGCCTGGGAGGGTCCCTGTGGGCTGGAGAGAGGCCGCGGGAGCTCAGTGATGGGGCCAAAGAGGCAACCCCCACACACACACTTTCCTCCTTACCGCCGAGAAGTCCCCCTCTCCCCAGCACCGTCTCCCTCCTGGCGAAAATGGGCTGCAAGCGGGTGGGGACGCGCTCTGCTCTGAGTGACCTCACAGCTGTCTCTCCCCCATTCGCAGCCCTGGAAAGGGACAGAGAGAGAGAAGAGAGGGAGAGAGAGAGAGAGAGAGAGAGAGAGAGAGAGAGAGAGAGAGAAGGCAAGGAGAGAGGTGTGAGTGGCTGCAGCCTCTGAGCATCACTCGCCCTTTGAAGGCCGTGGCCATTCCGCTGATTAGAAAGAATTCCGACCTTTAAACTAATATTGCCTCGGGAGTTTTTCATTCTACTGTGTAGGAGGGGGGAGGAGAGAAAGAGAGCTTTTAAAGCAAATAACAGTTTGAACCCCACTACTGCGAGCCCCCGGAGGAGCGGGGCCTGAACAACAGAACCCGCTTCCCCCCGACAAGCCCTTATCTGCGCATATTATATTTGTGAAATGCCCCTTTGTAAAGGCTTTTAACACCTTCTTATAACGAATCATTTGTCCTTTTCTCTTTAATTTTGATAGACAATTAGCCATCAAATATACACCAGTTGACTGTAACCGAGAATTAAACTACCCTTTATGTAACGTTAATTTAGCATAGCGGTTTTGTTTAACTTTGCTCGACGAGAACCAGGTTTTGGAGCAAAAAAAAAAAAAAAAAAAAAAAAAAATAGGTGTAATTTTATGTGGGGCTTCATTTCTTTTGGCTCTGTACTCAGCAAGCCCTCTCCTCTTTGTAAACCATTCTGCTGGGGCCCTACGCCATTTCCCGGTGCCTAGCACCTGGAGTCTGGGGGGTGGGGGGGAGAAGAGAAATTAGCATTGATATAGATTTAGTTGAAATGTAATCTCTTAAATCTGCCCAAGATTCGGGGAGATAATTACACTTTCACTGAATTGCCAGGGGTCAGCGTCTCTGTGGACCTGAGGAGTTGATTTACTAACAATGGTGTTACATAAAAAATGGCGTTTGAGATTATAATGTTAATGGATGCGGTCGCTGGGGAATGTGGCAGCCTCAAACTAATTCGATGTAACTTGGTTTTTGCTTCTCTCCCCGCCCCCCAGTTCCCCTTCTCGTCTTTATAAGGATTCAAATCACTACTAGATTTAATTCAGAGGAATGAGGTCCCAGGAAAGACTTTGGCCCTCTGCGGAGAAGTGGGGGTGGAAAGGGGAGGCTTAAGGTAAAGTTCTGCCTCTCCCCCATCCCCTTATCTCTCTGGTCTCTTTCTCTGCTGTCTCTGTCTGTCCCAGTCTCTGTCTCTCTCTCTCATTCCCTCTCTTGTTAGAAAGGAAATTTTTCTTTTCATTTCAAATGGCCAAAAAGACACAAAGTGAACCTACTTTTCACAGGCCGGCTGGAACCTTTCTTCTAACTGTGGAGCAAAAAGCAAAAGAAATAAAAATTGGATAATCCTTGAGACCTCTTCAGCTTCTGACAGGCTGATTCCAGAAATCTGGTTCCTCCAACTTGCACCTCAACATCATTTGTCCCTGTGTCTCAGAAGAGAACCGGGCTAAGAATGTCCCTGATGTGGGAAAGAAGAGCCTGGCTGTACAAGAGGGGAAGGAAGGTGGGAAAAGAGACGAGTAGAGTATGAGTATTACACGAGCAAAGTACTCTGCTGTCGGGGCCACGTGGGACCAAAGATCTCAGGGCTGAACCTCCGAAAGTAAACCAGTTTCCACCCCTTTTCAAGAGTTTGGTTTCCTGTTTTTCACCTCCTAGAAGGTGAGGGGATGATTTCATTTTTACCAACGGTTTCTTTCTCACTTCAGGCCCGTTTGGTAGGGCAAAAGCTTAAATCGAAACTAGAATCCCTCCGAAATGGGAGATGTGGGACAAGGTTGGGGGTGGGGTCACAATTTAGGCTCTTTCCCTATTTCCCCCATTCCCGGCTAGTTTGTAGTTTGTCCACTCGCACTAATGTGTGAGGGTGTTAGTATAATGGGCGTGTCCTCGGGCACACCTCCACGCTTTCCCAGATACTAAGTTTTCCACCTTCTCGCAGCTCCACAATGATACATACCCCTCTACCGCGTCTACATATTTGTAGCTACACAACTACACAAACTCGAGGAACTCTGGTCAGCTCGCAGCCCCAACAGAAAGAATTCTGGATTCCAGTTCTGCTTCTCTAGGCCTTTCTGTGAGCTTACAGAAGGCGAAGTCAGGTTTCTTTATGGCCACAAAATTACCAGAGGGCACGTTCTTAGTGATTGGCCCAAAGGATTATGGGCATTTGGAAGGTATGGTGGGCGCAGAAGTTGAGAGAGAAGAACCCAGTCTTTTTAGTAACTAATTCCTAGACGATCCCAGTTTCTCACTTGGTTTTTTACAGGCCCCTAGGACATGGCTATAGTCGATTTCCTAGGCTAGGTAAATCATTTGATTTCTCTTTGAGTGAAGAGCGCAAAGAACCAGAAACTCCTCGGTTCTCAGCTTGGAAACTATACGAGATTTGAGGGAAGTTCTCGTTCTCTCTCTCTCTCTCTCTCTCTCTCTCTCTCTCTCTCTCTCTCTCTCTCTCTCTCTGGAAGCAGAGGCTACCCAAGTTCCATTGGAAATACAAAAGACCAAGCCCAAGACTTGGGCGCTCTGTTAACTTTGGGGAGTCAAGGTGGCTAAGGATCTCTTGGAGGGCGGGGGTGGAATATGGGAGTAGCGTAAAGGTGAAGAATCAGGGGGCTGATGACCCCCAAAAGAAGACAAAGAGGCACCCTCCTTCACCCTAAATCTCCTTACTTCTAAAAGGGCGAAGGAAAAGTGAAGCAAGATAGCAAATAAGCAGGATCGGAAGGAAGCCGAAGGCAGAGGGAAAGCATCGAGAGGCGGCGGGGAGGGCGAGCGGGCCGACGGTCAGCGCTGCGGTGGAGGACGGGCACGGGCAATCCCCGGCAGCCTAGAGTCGCCTGGGCGCGCGTTCAGTATCCGCGGGGCCCGGGGAATCTGGGGCCGAGCAAAAAGCCCCGCGAAAATTTGCCGGAAGGGGCGGAGGTGGGGGAGGTGTCGGACAGAGAGCCGGGAGGCCCAGGGTAAGTCCCCCGAGCAGCGAGTGTTTACGTGGGTGCCCCCTTATCTTATATGTAACAGCAATATATATGTTAATTGAAAACTTCGGAATTTCAAAAGGTTGTGACAAGTTATAATTTGTCTTGTCACTGTCTCCAGCCCTTCTTTAGCTCGCCTCCCTCGCGCGCCTGTCAGCTAGCAGCTTGCCTAACTCGTTGACTTCCTCACTCATGGCACGGAAATGACAAATGCGCTGCTTTATCCGTACAATTTATTTCATTATCGTTGCCAGCACGAAGCATCACAATCAATCATAAGGAAGTCCAGTTGGCAGATGTCAATCTTGGTGGGGTTTTGTACGTCTCAGTCTATATTTAATCCAATTATAAGGGTCACGGAGTAAGTGCCAATCCTCTTGTTACAACTCACATCTTATTCGAGATTTAAAGTTAAAAAAAAAAAAAGTCAACTCCTATCACATGAACCTTTGAGGGAGGGGGAAGGCTGTGGGGAAGAGAGGAGAGGAAGCTCTGGAACCACCCCCCCCCCCTTTCCCCTTCTCCCTTTCTCCAAGTCCTTATTTCCCTCCCACTCACCTCCTTTCTCCAGTTTAAATTAGGCAGCCTTCAATTTTCATTAAAGACGAGGGGACGGAGCCAGTTTTCCGAGTGTTTGTGCAAATGAAGGCTCTTATTTATTATTATCGCTATTGTTATTGTGCTTTTAAAGGTAGGTTTCACGATGGAAGACGTTTCCGCCGGTTGCCCATTCGAATACAATCGAAGCCCAGCCTTGTCACGTTGAGAAAAAGTGCATTTCTAACATCCAGGACGTGCCTGTCTACTTTCGGCGGATTGCCTCCAATCACCCCCAGGGAATCCAGCTAATGCCTCGGCCTGCGCCCGCCTGGGACTCGGAGAAGGGCGGAGGACCATCCGACGAGGTGCCAGGGCCGCCCGCTCGTTAGCAACGAGTGGGAAAGGGGAGGCAGAGTGCGAAAGGAGTCCTGGCAACCTGGAGGCGAAAGGAGGCCGGGGCTAAGCGAACTGAACCCGCAGCCAGGAGTTTCTGAACTGGCAACTTACCTGCAGAGAAGAAACTAGCACAAAATATTTCCAATTGGGCGTTTAGTAAATTTTCTTTGGGGGGGGGGGGGAGTGAGAACTTGTCGAGTTCAAAGTGGGGACGGGAGTGGTTACCTGTCGGGAGGGACGGCAGAAAATATGCCTGAGATGGAAGAAAGGGTTAAGGTATAGATAATGAGAGTGAACATTAGCCAGTCACCGGAGCGGCCGCGAGGTATGGCAAATATTAGCTCTGCTAAATATCTCCCGTTTTCGACGCTCGAATTGACAAAAAAGATTCTTCTCGTTTAGAACTAGAACCCAGTTCGTGTAGAAACAAGGAGGGGGAGAGGGTGCTGAAGGAAAGGCAGGGAGGAGAGAGAATGAAAATCACACTTCAGCGAATTCGATGTATGGCTGCGAGCGTCGTTTCTGCAGTTGGAAATTACTCAGGATTGTTCCCAGAATTCTGCCCCAATCGGGAGACCCTTTTCCCTAGCGCTTCTCCCCCTTTTTGGTGTCTATTTGCCTCAATAAATCATTTTAACCACCCATCTCCAAAGAAAGACTATCCCCCCCCCCCCAAATCCTGACTATTAAAGACAGAAAGCCCATTCTCATCTGTGTTGAATACTAAAGTAGAAACCCAGGGATTCGGAGGGCGTGGGGTGGGATGGAGGGAGAAGGCAACAAACAAACATCCCCTTGGATGTTTGGGACTTTTGAGGCGTTCTCAGGTTCCATTGTCACCCCGCGTCCAAAGACGGACACAGGGCGAGTTACCGATCTGGCTGCCCTGGGAGGAGGCTTGGGTCAGTCCCAGCAAGCGGCTGGGTAGGCATAAAGTAGTGAAAATAAAACGTACCTTGGACGCGAACCACACATCCTAGACACCGAATGAGCCTCTCGCCTTCCAGCCAAAGCACACCCTGGGAGCAGCACACAGGCTCGCTCTAATTGTTCCTCAGCACCCCCACCCCCAGCTCTGTCCTCGCCCCCACCTTCATCTCGACCCCTGACTGCACTCCTCAAGCTTCGCCCGCTCTGAGGTGGTCCCTTAGCGGCTCCGGGCCCAGTCGGCCACGCCACGCCACGGTAAACAAAGTGCGCGGAGGGGCGGCTTAGCGCTGCTTCAGTTCTGCTTGGCTAGAGAACTGAGGCTTCTCATTACGTTGGGTGTTGGGGAATTACTCAAGGCCCGGCCAGGCTGGGGCTGGGGGCAGCCTCGGGGAACAAATATGAAGAGTGCACGTCGAATCACCCACGGCCAATCCAGCCTCAAGCTTCTCAACTCAGAGACATTTTCGGGATTCGACCTGCCTCCAGACCCGGTCAGCCGGGGCCAGAGGGGTCCCGGACTTCTTCCTCATGTTGAGTTTGAGACCCAGGTGCTTCCGGTGGCCCTCCTCTGGCCTGGGAAGGGAGGGTCTGGGAAGGTGCCGGAGTGAGGCCTAGTTCGGGCCACCCGGGGGTTGGTTCTTTCTGGGAGGGGGCGGGGGAACCGGCTTCGGGACCTCTGGGACCATCCTGACACACAAGGACGGAGAATGCCTGCTGGCCGGCAGGGCTAAGGTCGTGGGGATGCCGCTCGGTGCAGCACCAATGCCGCTCCCCGCCTTCCCTTGTTTAAAAAAAAAAAAAAAGGAGTGGGGGCTGGGGGCTGGGGGCTGGGGACGGAAACTACAGAGGTCTTGGGTGCCAGGAGCTCCAAGCAGGGTCCCGTTTCCCTGGAGAAAGAAAGGGACGCTAGCCAGAGCCGAGGTGTCCCC
Organism: Sarcophilus harrisii; assembly: GCF_902635505.1. NCBI lineage: Eukaryota > Metazoa > Chordata > Mammalia > Dasyuromorphia > Dasyuridae > Sarcophilus > Sarcophilus harrisii. The sequence goes on along the minus strand of NC_045431.1, from coordinate 218,042,452 downwards.
TGGGCTCCCCCTCTGGGCCGGAGGCAGACAGAGCCCGGGGCCAGGAGCACCTGGGTATTAACGAGTCTCCCCCGAGAGAATCCAGTTGGCACGTGTGGGGGGCTGAGGAGGGGTGGGGCAGCTGCTCTTAAACCCGCCCCTCGTCCCCTCGGGGCCCCCGCTCTGCCCCCTGGCCCTCTCTCCCACCGAGGCAGCTCGCTGTCCCCTCCCCTCCCAGTGTCCCCTCTGTCCCCCTCCTAGGACTGCGGCTCCAGCCCTCTCCCTCTCCCTCTCTCTGCTCCCTCCCCCGCGCATCACCGTCTCTTCTTTAAGCTAAAAAGGCAAACAGAGAGAAGCCTGCTTCAACGTTGGCCGGGAGCTGGCCCGCCGCCCCGCTAAGCAGGCCGGGCTGGGCCGCGCCTTCACGCCCGAGCGCTCCCCGGAGCGCGGCCCAGGCTGCCAGCGGGAGCCGGGGGCCCTTTTATTGACAGCCAGATAAGCAGGCGGGGGCCGTGGCGTTTCCAACGCGGCTCTCGAGCACCCTGCTGGGTTGCAGGGATCCGCGCTCCCTTAATGGCCACGACGCCAAACAAGCGAAGAAAACACCTTGGGGACCGCCCCTGACCCGGGCCAGGCAAAGCCAGCTCCGGGCCCCCAGCTGGCCCTGCCCGCCTGCCAGGGAGGCAGGAAGCGGAGAGGGAGGGGGCGGAAAAGCAAGGGGGCCAGAGAGTAGCTTCGCTAAGGGCACCGAAGGGCCGGCGGGCCCCCAAGGTCTGGGAAGTCCCCGCACTCATTTGAACCTAAGGCCCAGTCACAGCGAGGGGAGGAGGGAGCTTCCCTGCTGGACGAGGAGGGGGACGAGAGATCCCGGTATAGCGGGAACCTTTATACTTTTTTTTTTTTTTTTTTTTTTTTTTTTAACGAAGCTAGATTGAGACCTCCTTTGATGGGGAGAAGGTTCACGAGGAGATTGGGGCAGAGAAAAAGGGGTAAGAAAAAACCCTTCGCTGGGTACCTTAACCCAGGCCAGGGGAGGAGAAAACAAGGAGGAAGAAGAGCCTGCAAAAAGAAAATCCGGGGCCAGGCCAAAAGGAGATTTGAAAATGCCTTTCCCCTTTCCGAGGCCTAGCCTTAGCTACTGCTACCTATTACCGGCAGGTAGAGGACGGAAATGTAGGTGTAGAGGAAAAGTATAGTAAGCAGCACCCCCCCCCCTTCCCCCGTCCTCAACTACTAAGGAGAATAGGAACAGAGCTGAGCTGGAATGGAAAAAGGAAAACCCCAAGGGGTAACCAATCCGGGTAGTCTCCTCCAGGCCTGGGAAGTTGACCCCGGGAGCCCTGCACCTGCTCAGGTATCTTCTCCCTCTCCTTTCTCAGGGGGAAGGAAGGGGTCGCTGTGACTCTGGTACATCCCCCATCTCCAGAGCCCCAACTCAATTTAAAAAGAAAGCCTGGGTTTTCTGTGGAGACCAAGTGTCCCCCAGCTTCATGACCGTTTTCCACAGGAAACCCTCAAAGGGCAAATGACGTTCGAAGGAGGTTTCATATTTGCCGAAAACTGATGCGATACCTCCTCCCACCTTCCTCACCCACTTCACACATTCTCTGAAGCTGCTTCTTCCTACTCTCCGAGGCCCCCGAGGCCCCCCGGTTCTCGGAAATGAAATTTAGCTATGTCCAAGTACTGGCGTGGGAGTGGAGATTGAAGCGAGGAGAGAGAGAAGCGGGAAACGAGATTAAAGAAAGGCGAAGAAGTGGGGACGTAGGTTTGGGTCCTGACCCCTGGGACAGTCAGTCCCGGTTCGAACCAATTTTTTTTTTTCCTTTCCCTGTGAGGTGCAAGAAAAAAAAAAAAAAACCAATAGCAAGAAAGCCAGACAGCAGCCCAGCGGAGCATCCTGGTAGGAAGGAGGTGCTAAGCTGCCTCCTAGAAAGGGGGAGAGCTTGGCCCTGGGATTTCCCTTATGTCTCAGCCACTGGGCCACAGAACCATGGAGCCAATCTAATGTAAAAAACGAAATAAACCAGAATTTGTGCCCTAAATTCAGCACTAGGACTCGAAAAGCTTGGAGTCCTTGCACTTGGATGGAGATTCCCCCCCTCTCCCCATGTCAAGCTGGCAGAGCAGTGGGAACTCTGAGCCAGAGTTCCTCTTCCCCCTTGTAAAATTCGGAATAAGAGGCAAAGGGGCAGGACAGAGAGCTCAGAGGTAGATAGATAGCTTCTTTCCACCCTGGGCCAGGAATAGGGACCTCCATCCCTTCTCTAATCTCCTTCAGAAAACCAGTGACCCCCATTGTTGCTGCCCCTCGGTCTCTCGAAAAAGTATCTTTTTATCTGGGAAGGCGGAGTTTGGGGTTGATTGGGAGACACTAAAGATCCAGGACAGGTGAGAGAAAACTCTCAGGTCCCAGAGCACAGGTGTCCAATAGGGGGCCGAAGCTGACAAGACACTCTTTTCGTGCTGGGGAATAAAGTTTCCCTGGGGGATTATACGGTCTTAATTAAGAGAATTGGGAGAGGAAACAAAAGTCCCCAAACCCTTCCAAATTAGAGTGAGCTGGACAAGAGGGCTTTGCCCAACAGGAGACAGCCTGGAAAAAGCAGGGGAGCCTAGGGGTTTCGTGTGGAGAGTGGGTGGGACAGAGGAGCCCTAAGCCCCAAGCCGAAGAGGAGGGTTTCGGGACTGGAGGGGGGAAGGCGTTTCCACTGTGGGCTGAGATCTAAAAATTTCTTATTAGCCGAGGGAGCGCTAACTACTGGCCGGCGTGACGTCACGAGGGCCATCCAGCCAATAAGGGCGGTGCTGGGGTTGATATTAAGGGAAAGTTAAGAGCACAGCGGAGCAACCCTTTTTATTGTCATTGACATTTAAACTGTGTGGCAGGTTCTTAGGTAGAAACGCGCTGTCAGACCTGCCACTTACCTTTCCTAGCAGCGGTTGAAAAGTGTGGGAACCCGCACGGCGGCGGCGCAGCTCCCCTGCCTCCCTCCCTCTAACAGGTAACACCTTGGGGAGGGTGGGGGAACATTTGCTCGCTTCCTACTGGTTTCACCCCCAAAACGATTTTGGCTGAAAATGGAGTCGAATGGCGTGGACTGGGCTAGGGGAGAAGAAAAGGGAGGAGAGTTCATTCCTGAGAGGGGCTGGGGAAGGCCTCTGCCGTTTCCCCAAACGTGGGGTCCCCTGTCTAGAAACGAACTTCCTCAGTCTGTGACCCGTAGGAGATAGTCTGGGAGTGGAGGGTGCTTCTCAGGACTGAAGGATGCAGGTGGGGTGGGGAGCGGGGGAAGATTCTATTACGTGTCAGAGGCTCCTTAAGAAGGGGAAAAATGTTTGGGGGAGGGGAAAGGGGATTCTGCTTAGAGCTTCCAGGATTGTTCCCCGAGGGGTGTGCGTGTGTGTGTTCATGCTTTATCTACAGGTCTAAAATGGGACACACACACACACACACACACACACTCTCACTCACATTTCCGAAAAGGCACTTCTGGGCAGTGGAGGGTAGAACAGATGGAGAACTTAGTAGTTTTGAGCACTTCGGCCCACCGGGCTGGCAAAAGAAGGGGAAAGCGGGAGAAGCAAAAGTTTCTCCCGATTAGAAAGTGTTGATACTTGAACTAGAGAAAGGTCTAAATATTGCATGTGGTTCTCAGAGTTCAACGAGAAATGGAAGAATGCGGTCCGCATAGTTGGGTAGCACGTTAAATCCCCAGACCGTGTGATTTGAGCTCTGCTAAGGGAAGACCTAATAATTAGCGATTTTCACTGAGCTAGAACGGGGGGCTCGTGTTACCGCGGGCGCTGAGCTCTTAGCTCCTGTAAAAGCCTCCCACTAGGCGCTGGGGGCGTAGTCCGAAGAGTTCGGGGCCGCGAGCAGAGCAGGGGCCCGGCTGGAGCTGGGACCGTAATGCTGGACGGGAAACCCAGAGAGTAGGGAGGAATTGGAAGGGGAGGGAGGGAGATCTTCAGAGTGAATCTCCCAGGATCTCTGCTGAAAGTTTCCCCCAAGTTGCTGGGGGAAAGAGGAGTACAGAGCCCAGATTTGAAGTGGGGGTTGCTGGACTAGAGGCTCTAAATGGGTCCGTGTGTCCAAAATGAGATGACTAGCAAATATAGAGAGTGGGGCCCTGAAAACGTGGGAATGACTCTTAGGCGCTTGAACAGGCATTTCCATGGGGCCGGGCCTTAGCTGGCTCCCCTCCCCCTCTCGCTCCAACCCCCCCATCTCTGATCCCTCTCCAGGTGGCCCCTCTCCTGAGACCTTTGCCACCTTCCAGGAGAAGTAGTTTCCTGTTCACAGAACCTCTGATAAGAGCCACCCTAGAAAAATCAGGGACTTTGAAAGCAAAAGGAAAGGATAAATTTACTTCTTTCCCGCCCCACCCCCTTCTAAACACCCTAAGCTGCTCTCCACTTGCCCTGAGAGAAAGAAAGGGGTAGAGAGAAAAGGGTGAGGGAGAACGGGAGTTCAGGGAGGCAGCCCAGAAGCGGCTTACCTGGGTCCTGGGGTTCTCTCCTCTACTTTCCCCTCAAACCAGGCAGGCGGACGGGCAGCTTGCGTTCACCTCCCTGGGAAATGGACCTTCTCCTCCAGCAATAAATCAAAGCCCATCCATCCCCGGGCCTCCTCCCTAATTAGAGATGTTTATTGAAGATTGTGTTTATTCGGCTGTCAGGGCGAGAAAAAGCTGCGATATAATTATCCCTGACCAGATAGTCCTGTCTCTCTGTTGAGCCCAGCTCCGGCTGCGCATCGAGCTAGGCAGGGGTCCTCGTCGCCTTCTTTCTCTTTCCGTCCCCCCCCCCCCATTCCTTTTCCAAACGTTGCAATATTCTGAATTGTCAAAGAAGTGTAAAATTCCAATTTCTCTAAATCCTGGGTGTTTGATGCTTATGGGTTTTAGAGCTGGATTGAGTGAAGGACAGAATGGGGGGAAAGAAGGACCCCAACTCCACCCCACGGCCAGGGAGTAGAGTGACAGAAAGAAGCCCAAACTTTCTTCAGGCTCCAGCAGAAAAGCTTGGCGCCCTCCCCAAGAGACCAAACAACCTCCCTGGATCTCAGTCCTTCTGAGAAAAAAAAAGAGAGAGAGAGAGAGAGACCTTTTAGAGAGACAGGGGATTGATGACTTTTCGAAGCGATTCGTTAAATTGACAAAGGCGCCAGAAAGTGTGGCTGCTTTTTCTTGTTTGCTTGTTGTGCTCTTCCTCGGTGGATAGTTGTTTTTGTTATTGCTGTTGTTATTATGATTTTTTGGAAGAGGTAGCTTCTACCTCCCCTTTCCCCCGAAGGTACTTTACGCATCCAGAACTCGTGGAGGGCCTCCACAATCTGCTTGGCGCCCCCAAGTTCTCTCGCTTCCTCCATTCCGATCGCCCGGGCCCGAGCTAAGTCTGGGGAGTTCCCAGGGATCGGGCTAGTGGGGGCCGTTTGTTTTCCCAAGGCGCTCAGTGTTTGTGTCACCATCTGGAAGGCTGTGTCAGGGAGTGATGAAAAGCGCCGGATTTCTCCCTAATTGAAAATACATTTTTGGAGAGGCCGCTCTGACAAATATCAGGGCTCCCGGCTTTTGATCCCTTTCTGCCGCCTCGCTTCTCCAGCCGCTAATAAAACTCGCATTGAGCCTCCTTAGCTCCTTGATTAACAGACAGATTAACTCTTACCAGGGTTGGGAACAGCTTGTCCCAATCAATGTCATTTTAAAAGGCCGTCAAGATGTGCTTAGCTTTCCTCTCTGAGTATCCCTCCCTCCCTCCCTCCTTTTTCTGTAGCGACCCCCCCCTCCCCCGTCTCCCAAATCTCCCAACAGATTCTGGATTCCCCGGTCCCTGCGTCTATCTATACTGAGGGGAGACTTTGGGCCTGGGCCTGGGCTCCGGGGCCCCCAGATTGCACGGCCGCTGAGTAAAGGTGGGCGGCGTTTCGCGGACCGGGTTTGGTTCGCTTTGGAACGCTTTTCCTCGAAGTTACGCCGGCCGGGCCCTAGGACAGGGAGCGAGGAGAAAGGCAGAGGCGGGAGCGGGAGCGTCGGTGGCCGAGGCCGAAGCGGGGTGCAAACTTTTGCGGCAGTTTGCAGAGTGTCGGCCTGGGGCATTCTGGATTCCAGAGGTGACTCCCGCCTAGGTAAGCAGGCACCGAGTGTCCCGCAGGCAAAAGCCGCGCAGACCAGCCTCTCGGGCCTCGTCTGTCTCTCCACTGAGCCACCGGCCTGGACAAGAGGACTTTAAGCTTTTTTCCTAAGTATTTCAGAAAGAAGAAATCGCGAGGCGTTTGCCATCCGAACGTTCAGTGGAGAGCACGGACCCGGGTTTTTCGGATTCTCTCAGCATTTAGCAGGAGGAGAGAATGGATCAGAGCCCAGCGGCTTCCCCAGCGGCCTGGGTCCCCAGCTCCCCCAAGGCTCCAGCGCAGCCTGCAGGGGTTTCTCACGCCGCCGCCTCTTCGCTGCGCCAGCGTTCCCTGCGAGGAAAGCAAGCGTGGCTCGGCTTTTAGGCTTTTTCGAGCTAGGGAAAGGAGCCGACTGGCAGCAAAGGTGGTGGTACCAGGCCCTGACGGGAGAGATTGTTGGGGATTTTTCTAGCCTGTGGACCGAGGGGGTGGACTTTAGGGTCACCGGATCCCGCTCGCCGGGAAGAAGCTCGCTTCTTGTAGCCTCGCCAGGGAGTTCTCTCTCCGAATCCTGGAGAGATCCCTCTCGGCCCAAGCCCATTTTCTTGGCCAGGCCTGGAGAGGAGCGGTACTTTGAGCTGTCAGGTTAAGCAGATGTGCTCAAATCCAGCTCTAACCTGGCGCCTGCCTCTCCCCCCACAAAAAAACAGATGGCTCCTTTCCTTCTCGTGGCTGCACAGCTCGAATTTGTCGGTCTGACATTTAGAAGGACCACATTTCAGACCGGTGACAGCGACCGGGAATCACTTCCCAGATAGAAGGGAAGCTGGAGTCGGGTTTTCTACCTAAAGTGCAGTGATCCTAAATAGCTTCCCAGAAGACATCCCCCATTACCTGTTCTCCTCTCCCTCATCCTTACCCGTTCTCAGACAGAGCTGGACAGGGAAATGTGGTGGAAGCAGGGTAAGGAGTGGGGGTACCGAGACTTGAAAGTCTCTGTCAACTAGCGGCCCTCGCCCCCACACACAGATGAGAGCTTCCCAAGGAAGCTTCCGAGGTGAGTCCAATTCTCCGGCCCCGGGAAGAGATTTCCCCAGAACCTCCCGCCATTGGACAGCGGCCCCCGGGCGGCCCCTGGCAAAGACCAGAAGAGAGAGTGGCAAAGACAAGTTAAAACGAAACAAGCCTCGGGTGTGCCTTCCCAGGGCACTGGGCGGTGGGCAAAGGCTCGGATCTTTCTGAGGGGGGAGCAGTTAGAGGAAGGCGGTCCACCTTCTTCCAGCGGGCGAGAGGAAGCCCGGAGGTGTACGGACAGAGTGCGTGCCGAAGTTAAAATGGCGCCCTGAGAGTTGGCTCAACTTTGCAGACTTCAATCCGGCGCTGGCTCCCACCCCGGCCCTTCTCTCCCTCCCTATTTTTTTTTTTTCCTGGTGTCGGTCCGTAGCAGGTACTTGAAGGCGCCTCTGAGATTCTGCTGAGAGGAGGGCATCGGGCATACCAAGGACCTTCCCTGAGGACAGTCTAGGTGGGGAGAAAGAGCAACTTCCCCCTCCTCCTTGTTCTTCCCAAACTCTCTCCCTCCGTGCTCTGTGTTTCTCAAGTCCTCATGAACTAGGAACGACCAAATCCATTTTGGTCTCGGGGATTTGTGTCTGTTTTCCAAGTCTTTCCTTCTTCCCCTTTTGCCCCCAACCCCCTACCCCACCCCAGTGACGTCAGGGCATTCAGACATTCCCTCCTCTTTAAGATTTTTTTGTGTTAAAACATTTTTAGAGGTGGGGGTGGGGGGTGGAGAGGGAGAAGTGAAGGAGGGAGTGGACACAAAGAGCCCTGTGCCCTGGGGGGAAATAGCAACAAGATTATGCGGTCGCTTCCTTCAGAGCTTTTGCTTAAGAAGGTGCTAATCCACCGAATGGCTAATTGAGAGGTTGTAAAAATGATATTCGCCTGTAAATCAGACTGAGCAGTGAGGGATTTTTTTTTTTTCTTCCAGCCCTTCATTCCCACCTCTCAAGCCTTATGGAGTAGAATTGGAACTACTCTGGCAAGAAAAAGGGAGGGAAAGAGAAAGGCAGAAAAGCCACCTATTTCTATTGAACCTGGGATTCATTTCCCGGCTTCTTATTTTTTGGCTCCTCCGAAATTCGCGGTTTTACAAAATCCCGCGCGGGCTCTCTCTATTTGCAAACGAGAGGACTTAGGAGCAAGAGCAGGCTTGGGGACAGTATTAGCCGTGTGACGGTGGAGGAGGGGGAGACCCTCATTTCCACCAGCCCCTGTCCTCAGGGCTCAGGTGAATAAAGGCCCCAGGCCCGCAGTCTTTACAGCACCTCAGATTTGTATCCCAGCCTCTCCAGGTGCTCCATCCCTCCCGTGAGGTCCTAAGATGGGAAGCGCGGCCCTAGGCAGTGACAGGGGGTCGAGGAGGACGCAATATAGGGCATTCTGGGAGTTTGTGACCAGTTCAGGCTCTGACAAGGAAAGGCCTCCGCCTCTCTCACGCAGCCGAGTCTCAGCTACTGGATGGAGGCCGCAAGGGTTGAGAGGCACGGGGACAACCCCTAGTTTCTATGTCCCCAACCCCCGCCCCCTCGCGAGACTACAAACCAGAGCCCTCTGAGGTCAGGCCAGGCCAGACCAGGCCAGGCCGGACCCCGAAGCCGCTCTCCACCTGTTCCCAGCCCTATAGTGAGTCCCCAAGACCCCGGGGAGCAGTGGTCCCACGAGTCTTTGTGGAGCCCTTTGGGGCTGGCCCGGAGAGCTAGAGCTGGGAGTAGGGATGAAAAGCCAGGCGGCGGGCGGGCACGGAAAGGGGACGGGCCGACCAGGCCCAGGCCCAAGGCCGGGCCCGGGCCCAGGCCAAGAGGACTGCGGAGGGCTGGAAAGGGCAAGACCCGAAGGAAGCCTCGAGTCCCGGAGGCAGCGGCCCACCTCTCCCTCGCCCCTCCCCGTCCCATGCTCTCGGGCCGGGGTTCCAGGCCCGCTTCTCCGCTGCCTCGTTTGTCTCCTCATTGTCCCCGCTATGCGGCGGCGGCGGCGGCGGCGCTGCTTGTCACGGTCGCATTCAGGGCCTGGAGACTTTATTGATGAGCATTGACTTTTACCACTTTTCACATGTCAAGAGAAGTCAAGTGTACCCGGCAACGGCTTCATTTTATGCTTGGCGCATCGGGGCTCCCCCTCTTCGGCGCTACTTTCAGGGCCTCTCCGCCCGCCCTCAATCCAAGGGTCACCCCCTTCCCTGCCCTCACCCCCCGCCCCCAGCCCAGCCCGCCCCCCAGCACGGTCCCGCGGGCAGCTCCCCCAGCCCTTTGGCGCAGAGGGCGCGGGGCATCGCGGGCCGAGCCGGGCGCTCCCATGTCACCTTAAATGCTGGCGCCGAGGGGTGGCTTTGGAGTTTACTGAGGTGTGTCCTAATCGTCCGGCATTCAACAAATGGACTTCTGGTGTGTGGTCAGAACAGAAAAGTCATTTACTTACTTTCTCCCCCGGTTTTCTGGCGACAGCTGAAGGGGCGCCGCCTCTGCTGGGTCTCGGGAAAGAGCTGCTATGGAGGCGCACGCACACACGCACACACGCCCCGCAACACACTCGCTGCACAACACCCGTAACATAATCACTGACACTCGGGCGCACTCCGGCACACTGACACACCAGCGTTCCCGGCACGTACACTCGCTCGAGCACCGACGGACCGCCACCCAGCCTCCCCATCCCTCCCCCACCCCCACGCGCTCACACGCGCACACTCACCCACACGCTCCCACTCCCACTCGCTCCAGCATTGGCCGTTCCCCCCCCAGCCGCCAGCACTCCCCCCCTTCCCTTATCCGCCCTTATCCCCCCTTCCCCTCCTCTCGGGTGTCTGAAAACCCGCCGCACTTAGTCAACAAATGGCACGTGGGAGAGGCTGGTGGTGAGTGTTTGGTGAGGACTCTCCAGGGCTTCTCAATACACAAAGTAAATGGCGTGTTTACTCGGCCCTCTCCAGCCCCTGCCCGGCCTCCGCTCCAAGGCGGGGCTGCAGAAAGGAGCCAGCCAGAAGAAAAGGCCGGGGGTGGAGGGTGAAGACGCCGGGGCAGCCCGATGGAGAGTGGCTTGGGGAACGGCACCACTAGGAAAGGCGCTCGGCCCTCCGACGTCTAGGCGTTGACTTCTGCTTCCCCCCTGACCTCCATTATGAAAACCCGAACTGTTTACGAGCAAATAAACTCTCTCTCCCTCCCTCTCCGTTCCCCCCACCCCCACCGGGCGCGCTCTCTTCTCCTCCCTTTCTCCTTTCTTTTCTCCTCCTCCCTCCCCTCCCCCCACCTCATCTTCCTCTGGGTCCGAAAAGGTGGGCTTGGGAAGCATCCGCGCTATCTGCAGTCTTCAGGTTCGGCCTCCCCAGGCCTGAGAGAGGACCGGGGGCGGGGAGGGGGGGCGGGGCGGGGCGGCAGGGCCACGTTGGGTTGTAGTTGGTGGGAAGGGGCCGGGCCACGCCGGAGAGGAACTTGCTCCATCAGTCAGATTGTGCGCCTAGCTCCCAGTGCGGAGGGGAGGGGGGGGGGGGGGGGGGGGGAGGGGGGGGGGGGGGGGGGGGGGGGGGGGGGGGAGAAGAAAGGGGGCGGAGGAGAGACAGAGCGGGGAGGGAACTCGGCCTCGCCAGCCCAGCAGCCTCCACTCAACTTTCCCAAGAGAGCCCCGCCAGAAAGCAGGGCCACCGTGGAGTCTAGAACCTGCCGGGAGCCCTCTTGGAACGCCGAGATGCTAGAACGAGAGAGAGGGGGGGGAGAAACCCCGCCGAAGAGTAAAAATTCATCGGAGGAGCCGCAAACAAGTGTATTCATATTCAAACAAATGGACCAATTGAACCAGGCAGAGCGAGGGAGCGTCCAATCGGCGGCCGGGAGGCCCTGGAGCTGCTTTGCATAAAGCAATATTTTGTGTGGGAGAGAGCAGTGCATTTGCATGTTGCGGAGTGATTAGTGGGTTTGAAAAGAGAGCCGTAGCTCAGCCTCATTTCCCGCTCTGGTTAAGGCGCAGGAGGAAGTGTTTTGCTGGCGGATGATGACAGAGGTCAGGCTTCGCTAATGGGCCAGTGAAGAGCGGTGGAGGCGAGACAGGGAGCCGGCACACACACATTAATACACTTGAACCATCACCAATCAGCTTAGGTGTGCTCTGTCTCCCGGTACTTCCCTCACACACTCTCACTCTCCAGTCACTGACAGCCCATTGTATTGTCAATCTCTGTCTCCTTCCCAGGGATTCGAGAATTTCTTTCCTCACAAACCAAAGCAGCAGCTTTCCTGGAGAAAACTCTTCCCGGCATCTCCTTTAAAACACCATCCTTTTCCAACCGTTGCGGTCTTTCAAAATAATCCAAAAAAACAAACAAGCCCCAAACCAAACAAAAGCAAAAAACAAACAAACAAACAAACAAACAAAACTCTTGACAGGAGCTTTTGACAACAAGACAGGATGCCTCAGGAAGGTGAGTCTGCTCATTTCTTCTTCTCACTTCTTCCTTTTCATTTTAATATTTAGACAGGTCTCTGCTAACCTCCCCCCCCCTCCTTTCCTCCTTCCCCCTCCCTTTTTCTTCCCCTCCCCCAACTGCAAAGCGACAGAGTTTGTCCGGAGAAGTTTCTATCCAGGAGTGCAAACTTTCTGCTTCCAGGGACAGTGAATGTTCTCTGGAGCTTAAGGTACAGCATCTAGCATGGAATAAGAGGGATGCCCGCAGCCGCAGCAGCAAGGAAAGAGGCAGTACCAGCAGAATCGGCCCCAAGCTCCGAGCTTCAAGCTTCGGGCTCTAGGCTCCGGGCTCGGGCTCCAGGCTCCAGGGCGGGACAGAGTCAGTGAGCCGAGAGAAGCAGATCGTGAGCCGATTGAATCCTGATCGTCATCATCATAAAAATTATAACAATAATCATAAAGGGGCTGGAAGCCCAGCAATCCTCAGCGCGGTGGAAACGCTCGGTTAACGTGACTATGATCTACCCGCCCGCCTTCCTCAGCCAGCCCCGGGATCGAGAAGCCAGACCTTCGTCTTTCTCCGGCTCCGGGCTCCGTCGGCTCCGCCGGGCCTCCAATCGTGCCTCCGATCGAGGGGAAGAAACAGGCCGAGGGGACTGGGAACGGCTCTGGGAGCCGCGGCTTCGGCCTCGCTTTGTGCTTTCCAGAAACGAAGCTCCGGCCTCTGTGATGGAGGAGAGAATCCCCGCGTAAAAAAATGGAAGGCACTCGCTAGCTCCTAGGGAGGGGAGTAGGGGGAAGGAGAAAGAAAGGGAAACAGGCAGGAATGCAAGAGACAGAGAGAAAAGAGGGGGGGGGGGGGCGGGAGAGAAAGTCATCCTTGGCGAACCAATTCTCAGTAGTTTATCTTCAGGGAACTCTGAACCGACCTGAAGGACATGTCAGTTTCAATCAAGGGCCCTAAGATCGCAGAGAACTTGTCCAACGCGCCGACAACTTTGCAACTCTCAGCTCCCCTCGAGCTGGAAGATTTCCCTTCAAGTGTAAGAGCCCTATCCCTTCCTTCCTCCGTAGATCTCCGGAGAAGCCGGGAGTCTCTCTCTCCCCCTCTCTGCGGGCCCTTCGAAGGATGTGGAATTAGTTTTAGAGAGCCTGGTTTTGACCAACCTGCAACCAATAATTTCAATTCAACAAGTTTCTGGGAGAAGAGGCGAATTGATATTTTTAAAAGGAAAAAAAAATCCTTATTATGTCCTTGTTTTTTCCCCCCTTCTCTGGGCCTAGTTAATTAACCTGAACTCTCTCCTACTCTTCTCCCTCCTCCCACCCAGCCCCCCAAACCCCCTAATTTAGTTAAGTCCTCACCTGCTTAATTAATCCCAGCGGTTCCCAGAGCTCTTTGGATCTGGGGGGGGGGGCTCTCAGTTAAAGTGTCTTTGCAAAGTTCTCAAAGTTCTTGACTCTTTTCGCTGAGCAGAATTTCTTAGTCCCCAAGCGCCATCATGGCACTGATTTTTTTTTTTTTTTAAAGCCAGTGTGATTGTGAGAAAATGGATTTGAATTTCAAGTAGTAAAGGCTTTCTGTCTGGAGGATGGGGAAAAAAAAATAACTCCCCCAAAGTTTGGAAAGATTTCTAAAAAGTTTACAAAACAAAGTGAACCCCACTTCTTTCCTCAAATCCATGTGGAACGTTTAACTCGAACTTGGAAGTGTTTTCGCTTTCTTCTGTGTGTTTTATGTTTGTGTTCGGCGAGTTGGGCTGGGGGTAGGGGCGGGAATAAAATATAGATGCAAAGTTCTGAGCCTGACCATTTTTTCTCCCGAAAGTAAACTAACAATTGTCTTGGACATTAGAGTTGTTTTGGTTTGGTTTCGTTTCGGTTTTATAGCCGGTGACCTTTGTAAATATCTGAAGGCAAATTGATTCGTTTTTCTCTTATTTGACCCCAGAGAGTAAAACTTAATGGCTAATTACGTTTGGGTTTGGGAGGTGTGTGCGTGTGCGTGTGTGTGTGCTGAACTGCCCTAAGGTGATAAGTTTCTATCGGGATTTGGAAATAGGGTGGGGGGTAGGGGACACCGACTGGAAGTGTAGGCCTGCAACTGAGGGGAGCAGGTTTGCTGCTGAGCGCTTTAAAGGCTTGAGATTCTTGAAGGTGGCTTTAGCAGCCCCTTCCCTTTCCCGGCATTTTTCTTGGCCCCTCCATACAAAGCAGGGTAAAGGGGAGACAGAAGCGAGGGAGTTCGGAGACCTCCCGGTGTTGTCCAGGCATTTCCCTGGTCCAGGTCCCTGATGGGAATCTTAGTTTTTCTGGCTGTCAGGATGGCGCGAGTTTCGTTGTTGTTTTTTGACCTCATGTTGACGATTACTTAGGTAATTAGTTTTTTTTTTCTTTCAGAAAGAGGAGGGGGTGAGTAAAGAAAAAGGAAAAAAAAAAAAGATGGAGGAATGGGGGAGAATGGGGGAGCTTAAATCTGAAGCTCTCCTGTCTTCCAGATGTTTAGTTTTTTTTTTTTTCTTCGAAAAATTACTTAGCAACGTCTCCTCAGAGTCATCGGTATATTTTTGTTTTAAATCTGCGACAACTGGGTGCAGATGGGGGAGGGGGAGGCGATTTCGGTTTGCGATGTACGCGGGGTAACCTTCGAGAGAGTTAGCAGAAGTTTAAGCCCAGCCGGGAGAATTTATTTTCTCTGTGTGCCACTGTCTCTTTACCTCCCCTCCTCCCCTCGAAGCCTTGTGTTTCTGAGTCCTATGTCAAAAACTCAAAGCCGTTCTTTGGGGGCAGACCGGGCTAGGGTCTCTGTCCCGTGTGTGCTCGTGCAGACGTGTTCGGTGTGTTAAAGGCAGGGACGGAGCTGCTGCTCTCGCGGGGAAGCCCTGGGAGATACGGGGCTCGCGGCGAGGCTCGGCCCCCTTCAAGCCTGCCTCGGTCGGTGAGCAGGTACCCCTCCGGAGCAGCCAGGATTTACCAGTCCAAGTCTCGCAGGCTGCGAGAAAGTGCTCGGTGGAGGGGTATATTACTCTTGTTGTTTTCTGGATTTTAACAGGCTGAAAGCTAGTTAATGAATGATTCCCTGGATGACCCTGAATAAATTAACGTGGCTTTTTGAATTCCCTATCATTCGCAGATAGACAAAAATTAATATTCATCACGGACACAAAAGATACAGAACGAGTATTTTTAGGCTTAAAAAAGGGGGAGGAGGGAAGATATTAAGCTGAAGGCAGCAAGTATTACATTATGTTCTCTTCTTTTTTTCTCTTCTCTTCTCTTCTCTTCTCTTCTCTTCTCTTCTCTTCTCTTCTCTTCTCTTCTCTTCTCTTCTCTTCTCTTTCCTTTCCCTTCTCTTCTCTTCCCTTCCCTTCTCTCTTACTCCCTCTCCCTCTTTTTAAGCAATCCTCTTGAATGAGTTCTTTATTACAATTGTCTCTTTCCAATTAAGCTCCCCACCGAGCTGTTGTATCTTTTTACAGCCCCTAACAACTCACACCAGTAACACAATTACCGCCAGATATTTATAACGAGAAATTACTTTTCTATTTTCTCGAAAGGCTTCTTTAAAAAAAAAAAAAAAGCCCAAGCCAGAGGTGGGGGTGGGGGGAGCATAAGGGGGAGCACTGGGGGTGGGGGGGCACCGGCGTTGGGTCGCGGCACCGCTAATGAAGAGAGAAGGTCCTTTCTGTTCTCTTTGTGAGCGGTGGGTTGTTGGTCCGTTCAGATGGAAGCTGTGTTGCCGGTGAGGGAGGCTCGGTTTGGCTCTTTGGGTTTGGGGAGAGGAGGAGAATGGGAGTCATTGTTCCCCGTCTGTCGGCTTTGTTGACCGGTTCTCACCCCCTCCCGTTCTTACTTTTTAGAGCACTGAGGCGAGGTAGACAGCGTGTGTCACAGTACAGTGAGGAGGGGGAAGATCTAAAGACCAAAAAAGAAGTTAATCACAATAAGTGGAGTTTGGGGGGAAAAAAGTTGGGAGCTCCACTTTAAAAGTCCCAGAAGGAGTGGGGGGTGGGAGAGAGGAGAGAGAGAGAGAGAGAGAGAGAGAGAGAGAGAGAGAGAGGCCAGTCGGGAGGGGGGGGGGGAGAGGAGGGGGGGGGGGGGGGGGGCAGCAGCGGCAGTGTTGGGTTCCGTTTGCCGGTAGGAAGATTGGGGCCCAAGAGGCTGGGAAGGAAGGAGAAAGAAACCCTGAAGCAGGGCTGAATTTCCCTTGGGCCTGCGCCTCCCGGTTGATGGGAAGTTAAGCAGTTCCCAAGGCCTAGGCCCTGGCCTGGCTGGTTGGCAACCTCGCTCAGACATCCCCTTCAAAAAGCAAACAGGTATTACCCCCCTTTCCCCTTCCTCCCTTCCTTCCTTTTCTCTTTCTCTTCCTCCTCCTCTCCTTTTCTTCCTCCAGTCTTTCAATTTTCCAACTCTTCTTTTCCCTCCTCTCATTTTTTTGACTCCTCTTTTCTCTTGCTTTTTTCCCTTCTTCCCTTGTCTCCATTTCTTTCCTCCCTCCCGTTCCATTTCATCTTCTTTCTTTTTCCATATCTTTTTTCTTTTATTCTCCCTCCTCTCTTTTCTTCTATTCTTCTTTTCCCTCTTCCTCTTCTTTTTTCTTCAGCTTACCTTTTCCCTCCTCTCCCCCATCTCTCTTTACTCTTGCTCTTTCCTTTTTTTTCTTATCTCTAATTTGATATCTCCTTTATTTACTCCCCTCTCTTTCTCTTTATTTCTCTCCCCTCGTGGCATATTCAAAGTAATTTCTGAGTTTCCAACTTCTTTTTAGAGTCAAGCAGAAGGAGTCTCTTCTTCAGTCCCAAGACCTTTTTGTGCATGTTGGGGAGGGGGAGAGCTTGATTTGGGGGTTTCCTTGCTGTCTGGTTGTTCTGCAAAGGCTTCAGCCGAACCTCGGGCTTTAACTTGTTTGTCTGTGAAGCAAACCTTTGAGAACCTGGCTCAATGACACTTTGAAATATACTTTTTTTTCCTTTCTTTCCTCTTTGCTTTAGGGGGAAGACTTTAACTAGGGACGTGCAGATGTGTAAGTCCTCACATTGTAAGCGAGGACAGTCATCCCAGATCTCAGGCAAGTTTGAGGAGGGAAGGAGTCCTTGTTTGGAGGTTTTTAAAAAATCACCAAAAGAAGGTGGGAAGAGAGGGGAAGATAAATTGTTCATCCAGAAAGCTCCATCGGCTTAAAGGGGGGGGGGGGGAAACATCCAAATTAAAACTAAAACTAGAAACATGATGCCAGTTGACTAGAGGGTTAAGTGATCTGAGGAACTGTGAAAGATTAGGATGATTTTCTTTCTAAGAAAAAAATTAAGGGGGCAAAATTTGCACGAATTGGAGATTCTTATTGATGCTCCTCATTTGTCGCCTTGTGGTCATAGCTATCAGTTTATTAGAAGAAGCTCTATCTCCCGCTCTCTACAAGACTTATTTCCATTAGCGCTAAGCTAGGCCTGCCCTGAGCCCTGCAACTCCTGATTAATGCTTGTTTTATTGCTAATAGAGCCCTATATCCGAGCCACGTGGGATCCCGCTGCCTCAAGCCACCATGCAGAACAGTAAGTGTTTCTGGTCTTTCTTTGCTGACCTCGGGAAGCGCCTCAGAAGCTTAGGGGATCCGAATTGGAGGAAGCGTAGGACCCGGGTGGTGGAAAAAGAAATCGAAGGCCTGGAGGAGCTTGACCAGACGGCCTGTGGGCTGCTGGGGCCCTGCTGCCGTCTCGGTGCTACTGGCTAGAGACTAGAATTTAGTTTTTGGTAGTGATCGTGGGGGTCGGGACGGGGAGAATGTGTGGATTTTTTGGTTTGGTTTGGTTTGAGGGCATTTTTTTTGAGGGCGCAATCTCAGCTTCTGGGGAAACCAGCCTGGGCGGTCAAAAACTGCTGTCCAAGGTTCTCTGAAATTGTTATCCACTAAGTATCCCTGAAACTCACTTGGAAACTGCTTCCTACTGACCCTACCCAGTCGTGAGCTCCAGACTGAGTTGGGCTGGGCGGGTTGGGGCGGGCTTCTTCGGGTTGCATGAAGGGGGGGGGGGTCCTCTGGGATGCCACACTCGGACTGTGCTCAATTCTCTGTGGTTAGTGTCATCCTCGGGCAACCCCAGGAAAGGAATCCCAAGGGAAAGGAGAGAGTCTCAGGCCTCACAGCGGGGTCTAGGGGAGCAATAAAGGTGCTCGACTCTTTCACAGGGGGCAGTTGGCTCCCCTGGCCTCAGTGGACCAAAAGGAAAGACTTAATACTCGGGGTAGTGACTGACCCTCGTGGGCCGTCAGATGAGGAAGGTTTTTCTAGTTCTAGAAAAGGGTCAGTCAGTTTTCTTTATTTCAGTGTGGACCAGTCGGGCGCCAGACTAAGGGTCCTCTATCATCCGTATTGGGTCCCTAAATGTACAATAAACTCAGGGAGGGTTCTCCACTCCCAGTCTTCTCTCCCTTCGTTTCCAGGCCCTTTCGCTGAGGTGGGAGGGAAATTTGGGGGACTCGGTTTTCTATTGTAAACGGCCGGCGAGTGTCTGGCGAGGAGAAGGCAGGCTTGCCAGGACCCGAGAGGCCCTAAATCGGCAGTGCAAACGGCACCCAGGTCATGCTCAGAATAGGTCCAGAGAACACACGGCCCTAGGTTCAGGACAGCGGAATTAACCGACCGGAGGAGAGTCTGAGAAACTGTGGCAAGACCCACCTTTCCCTACTCTGCCTTTTGCCTCATCCTGATCCGTTCTGTCCAAAGTCTTGAGCAGGCTCGTGGACTTCCCCTGCAAGTTTCCCTCCAGTTCTAGTCCGGGTTCTGTTCAGGGAACCGTCCACTCCACCATCTTTTTTTCTTTCCTCCTGAGCTCTGAACCTCCCCTCGGTAACGTTTCAAGGCCGCCCAGGCCCGTGGGAGGGAGTTGTAGTTAAGGGGCGAGGAAAGTCCCCAGTCCCCGGCGCAGGCCCTGAGCACGCAGAGGACGTACGTGGTGCTCGGGGTTCGGCTGAGGCGTGCTGGGGCTTGGGCGGAAGACGGGACCCGCGCGGGGGAGGCCCCTGGGTTGCGGTCTAGGAGGCCTCAGTCTCCTTCCTCCACCCGCGCCTTCCCCCCTCGGTTCCTTTCCTCCCTTCCCCCGTTCCTGGCTGCTCTTGGCCTTGATGTGGCGAGGGGAGTTTATGTTAATAGCAGATGCCTTCGCACCGCCCCGGTGTCAGCTCTCCCCGCGCCGCTGGGGCCTCCTGGGCGCGACCGGGCGCAGCCCCGACTTGGCCGCGGGGTCGCGGGCGGGCCGAGCGGGCTTTGTGCGCCTCGCTCCTGGGTGTGTGCTAGGCGCGGAGCCGCCAAATTGACACCATATGTTTTCCTATTAGATGCCTCGCAATAGAATACAAGGCGCATAATCATCGCCACTGGGAGAGAGCTACACTCCTCCCCGGGGAAATGATACAATGATTAAGGCTTAACCTCTTAAGGGGAACTTGGAGCCCGGCTTTCTTCGATGCCATTTCGATGCTGGGAGAGACGCCCCGGCCCCCGAGCCTCCTCAGGACCCAGCCTGAGAGGGCACCTCGGGCCCAGTGAATCCCTTGGGGGGAGAGGATGGGGTGACCTCGCCTGCAAGAATCGTTTCCCATCTACTTGCCTTGGGCTCTCTCTCTCTCTCTCTCTCTCTCTCTCTCTCTCTCTCTCTCTCTCTCTCTCTCTCTTTCTCTCACTACCTCTTTATCCGTCATTTTCGGGGGGGAAGACATGATGTAGCGGATTCTGAGATCCCAACATCCCGAGAAGGATTTAACGAGGATACTCCTTGGCTAAGTGGCGTGGGGAGCAGAGAACAGCCAAGAAAGGGGTGGGGGAGGAGGCGAGGGCAGCAAAGACCAGATCGAACGTTCCCGTGCAGGCCTGGGTCGGGTGGAATACTGCACATTGCTCTAGCGCCGGGCCCCACTGGCTCGACGTTCAAACACCCAAACTGCATGTCACTTCGCATCGAGTGAGTGGCGAGCGCACCCCTTCGGTTATGTCCGCGCAGAGCCCGTGGCTACCCTTAGAACGCGGCTCCCCTGGAAGGCGAAACCAGTAGAGTCCCATCTCGTCTGAGTGATATCCAAATAGGGACAGAAAGGGTCGTTTTATCATGGTACTATTTGTCGTGACGATGCAATTTCCAGGAGCGGAGCACTGTCATAAAGTGACAGGTCTGCCACAAGTGCTCCGACTGATCTTTTCAATTAGCCTTCCATGCATGATCCGGAGCGACTTCCGCCTATTTCCAGAAATTAAGCTCAAACTTGACGTGCAGCTAGTTTTATTTTAAAGACAAATGTCAGAGAGGCTCATCATATTTTCCCCCCTCTTCTATATTTAGAGCTTATTTATTGCTAAGAAGCCCAGGCTCCTGGAGTCCATTTATCAGGAGGCTCCAAAGAAGGAGAGGAGAGCAGAGGAGAGCAGAAGAGAAGAGATAGTCAGAGCTTCTCCTAGGAGGGCTTTTCTGTAGAGTCGGGGCTCCAGGTTGGAGATTTTTAAGGAGGTTGCAAATGCGATTTGCCGGTTTGGGGAGCCGAGGGTTTCCTGGGGAACAAGAGCAGGAGATAGGAAGCCACCACATTTCTCCAGATCAGAAAATGGAGTTGAGGCTGCAGGACGGATTAAAAAGGGGATCTGTGCTTGGGTGTTACTGGGTTGTAAGGGGGAAGCTAAATGGAGAGGGGGGAGGATGCTTTTCGTGGACATTTTTCCCTTTGCTCTCCCTTCTTTTTTCTCTCTTTGATTCTCTTCTTTTCTATCCTTTGCTTCTGGGACAGCTGTAGCGATGAGTATCTCAGGGGCAGAAGCTGAAGTATCAGCCACAAAGCAAGCAATTCCAGTCACTGGAAGCCTTTCGTTTCTCGCACCTTTTGGAGATGGGTGGGGGGAGAGCTAGGGACCTGAACAACTCTGCCTTTGGTCAGCTATAGTTTTGATCCTGTGTCTCGGCTGCATTGTAGGAACTGAGAAGGAATGGCCGATCGGGGGCTGTAGGTTTGGTGCCCAGATTGGAGAGAAAGGCTGGTAGTGGTGGTGGGGGATATATATATATATATATATATATATACACACACACATATACATATATGTACATATGTATGTGTATGTATGTATATACTTCTCTACTCTTTTTGTCTTTTCTCTTCTCTCTATATTAAAAAAGAAATGTGACCTCACTCCATATATTTGGAACATTACCTTGAATTTTATTGACTCAAAACTTGTAGACAGAGAGCTTGCAGGGAGACACCCGGAGTGGAGTTTATTATTTTGTCATTGTTAGACGGAGTGCTCAGTTTAGGAATCCAGAGATGGGTGCAGACCATCCAGTCTTGAAACTAAGAGATCAGAATCTCGAGAACGATCGCCAGGGGTTTTTAATCTGTGCTGGGGGGTTAGAGGTTTGAGGGTGAAGTAAAGTGGGCAGAGCGTTCAAACTCATTCCTTTGGCTGTCTCCGACTTTCTGGGTTGAAAAATCCCAGTGATAAATGGGAATTGTCTTCCTGGGAGCTCAGACGAAGCTGCGAGGGGGGGTTGATAGGACGGGAGTATTTGCTATTGGGTACATAGCTGTGTCGGTTGTGATGGAAGAATGCCTTTTTCTGTTGTCCTTGATCAATAGCAGCAACCTGATGGTAGAGGTTGTCATGGATCCGCAGGTAGCTGAGGATGCTATTTTTTTTTTGTTGTTCCCCCCACCCTCTATTTCTATCTCTATTTCTCCCCTTCTTTCCCTCTCCCCCCGTCGACCTCCCTCTCTCCCTCTCTCCCTTTCTCCCCTTCCCTGTCCCTGTCCCTCTTTCTTTCTCTGCTTTCTTTCTCCTAGGTCACAGTGGAGTGAATCAGCTCGGTGGTGTATTTGTCAACGGGCGGCCACTGCCGGATTCCACCCGCCAGAAGATCGTGGAACTAGCTCACAGCGGGGCCCGGCCGTGTGACATTTCCCGAATTCTGCAGGTGATCCTCGGCTACGCCTCCCCACTTGCTTCCAAAGGCCACCGCTCTGAACGCACTCTCTCCATCTTTTACCGTAAAAGCTTTAATTACGGACCCCCGCCCCTGCTCCCTGTATTCCACCCTGCCCCCACCCCCCTTTCCTGTCTCCCTCACCCATCTACCCCGACTACCTTTTCAACCTGGGTCAGTTACCTACGATTATTCATCTGCTTTAAGGGGAAAAAAATTAAAAAGAAACTTTACTTAATTTTTAAAAAAATATCCCATCTACTTTTATTTGGTAAAAGATTTATTCTCGTTACAGTTAGTGAACTGTAATAAACGGAATTATATATAAACTGACATTTGATCCCTCTATTCACTTCGGATTCCAAGATACCTGTGTGCCCTAGACTTTACTTTTTTTTTTTTTTAATATAGATTTATTAGATTATAAAGACAAGGTTATTTGGCCCCCGATCCCGTTATCCCTCGTGGGCACGTTCAGTATGGAAACCGAAATAATCAATTTTCAGTTTATTTTCCCTTTTTGACCACTAACAAACCAACATATCGATTGTAAGCAGTCAAAGACGATTAATTTAGTTTTTGTTCATCTTCAGGCAGGGAGGAATAGAGTAGTTTTGGTTTTGCTTTTGGTTTTTAAGAACCTTTTAAAATGGGTTTTTTAAAATTCCAGATGTTTTAAAGTATCATCACATTTGTAGTGTTTAGGGGCCACAAATGTAATTTTAAGAAAAAAAAAACCTCTCTAAAGTAAGTTCTCATACCATTGAAGGTATATTTTTGTGTTATAGACCCATGCAGATGCAAAAGTCCAAGTGCTGGACAATCAAAACGTAAGCTTGTCCTTGTTTAATGCATACTTAAACAATTTTATTTTTGTCTTGAAATTATTAATAATGTGGTTTTCTGTCCGCTTCCCCTGTGCAGGTATCCAATGGATGTGTGAGTAAGATTCTGGGCAGGTATTACGAGACCGGCTCCATCAGGCCCAGAGCCATCGGAGGGAGCAAGCCCCGGGTAGCGACTCCCGAAGTTGTCAGCAAAATAGCCCAATATAAACGAGAGTGCCCGTCCATCTTTGCTTGGGAAATCCGAGACAGATTGCTGTCGGAGGGGGTCTGTACCAACGACAACATACCCAGCGTAAGTTCATGGGAATACCGAAGCAACACCTTGTCACTCGCTCTTCGGATTCTCTTCCTCCCTCTCTCCTTTCCTTCCTTCTTTCCTTCTGTTCTTTATTTCTTCTTTTCCTCCTTCTTTTTCTTCCTCCCTTGCCCCTTTCTTCCCCCTTTTCTTTCCTTCTCTCTTTTCTTTGCCTTTCCTTCTCACTTCCTTCCTAATTCCCCTTTAAATTCTTCCCCTTTCATCTCTCTCTCTGTCTCTGTCTGTCTGTCTCTCTCTCCTCTCTCTCTTTCTCCCCTTACCTCTCCTTTTCTTTAATCTTCTCCTCCCTTCCATTCTCTTTCATTCCCTTCTCTTCCCTTTCTCTCTTCTCCCTCTCCTCTTTCCTTCCTCCCTTCTTTTCCCTTATTTTTCCTTGTTCCTTCCTTCTTCTTGTTCTTTTTGTTCTTGTTCTTGTTCTTCTTGTTCTTGTTCTTCTTGTTCTTGTTCTTGTTCTTCTTGTTGTTCTTGTTCTTCTTCTTGTTGTTGTTGTTGTTCTTCTTCTTCTTCTTCTTCTCCTCCTCCTCCTTTTCCTTCTTTTCTTCCTCCTCCTCCTCTTCCCTTTCTCTAATTCTGGATTGGACCCCTCCCTTGTCTCTGGGCACCTGGATCACTATAAGGTGGATACAGTTTCTTTTGTCCTGTTCTAAAATGATCTGAGTGTGGGGGAGTTCATGTGATTTGTGTGCTGCCAGGTAATGATAACTGGGAAGCTCAGGAGATAGAGCAATTTATTTCGAGAGAAAAAGAAAGAAAGAAAGAAAGAAAGAAAGAAAGAAAGAAAGAAAGAAAGAAAGAAAGAAAGAAAGAAAGAAAGAAAGAAAGAAAATGAAAGAAAGAAGGAAAGAAAAAAGAAAATGAAAGAAAGAAGGAAAGAAAGAAAAAAGAAAACGAAAGAAAGAAGGAAAGAAAGAAAGAAAGAGGGAAGGAGGGAAGAGAAGCAGAAAGAAAGAAAAACTTTTTTTTTTCAAAAGGAAAAGAAAAAGAAAAATATCTCCACTCTTTATTTGGCTGGGGAAGGGGGGAGAGAAGTGGTGAAGATAGGCTGGGAGAGAGACAGAACTCCAGACCCACGTGCTCAAACCTTTCACAAATTGTCCCTACAACCACTCTTGGTGGAGGGGGACAAACCAACTACAACAAAAGAAAACAAAGAAAATTGAAATTTTGAACTTTTTTCTGCCAGAAAATCTCGGAACATGGAAGATTTTGCTAACTCCTTGTAAAATATTAAAATAGAATGTCCTGAAGCTTTTGATTTTCGATCAGCCAAGAGCAGCCCTACTTGAAAGCAGTGGAGATATTCGTTGTCTTTTGGTTTTTTCCTTCTTCCTGATGTTCAGTATTAAGCTGGCCACTGTCATAGGGTCTAGGGAGAAAGGAGGCAGAACAGTGAACGAATGGGAACGTGTTTTAAGGCAAAGTGGTAGCGTTTGTGGTTTTTATTTGTTTTGTTTTGTTTTTTAAACACTTCCCTGAGCTCTACTTTTGATTCGGTTCACAGGTATCATCAATAAACAGAGTTCTACGCAACCTGGCTAGCGAAAAGCAACAGATGGGCGCAGACGGCATGTATGATAAACTGAGAATGCTGAATGGACAGACAGGAAGCTGGGGCACCCGCCCAGGGTGGTATCCGGGGACTTCTGTACCAGGGCAACCCACACCAGGTAAAGCACACATTCGGAGCAGTGGTCTCCTCCTAGCAGCCTGGCTCCCTCTCCCTCGATCTCTCTCAGCCGGTGTTTTGAGCCCGGCAGAAGGAACTGTCACAGAAAGAAAGCGGATTCCCCCAGAGCAGAGCTAAGCAGGCAAGAGGCCAGGGCAGAGCTCGGCTCCTGACCTGCTCCTGGCAAAACGGGGCGACTGGCAGCGAGGGGCTGGAAGGCCACTGCTCACTGAAGATTTGCCTCTAAGGGAAAGGCAGGAAGCAGGCTGCAGGAGCCGGGTATATGGGGTCAGCCTGAGAGGAGGAGGGAGGAGAGAGACAGAGAGACAGAGACAGAGAGAAAGACACACGCAGAGTTCATGCGAGTATGCGTGCAAGAGCCAACCACGTGGTTCTCTATTTAAATTTTCCATTAAAATGCATCGAGAGCCCCCTTGCTGTAGGAGTGTGACAAGTTAACATACTGACAGACTGTGAGGTAAACATAATTGTATCATTTTGCTTTTTACAGTAATTGACAAATTATGTGACTGTGAGTAGGGAGCATATGGAAAGATGCGAGGGAGATGCGGTTTGGGAGTTGCGGGCCTGGGGCCTATGGAGGATCTGGTACCCCTTAGTCAAAAAGAACACCAATCCCACACCTTTATGCCCCAGCCCTATTCCGTTCTCTCGTTCCCTACCCCCACCCAACTCCCCACTTCCCACTGTTTTTCTCTCCCCATTTTTTTTTTCTGTAGAGGGGAAAATGATGGTAGAAAACCCCCTGGGTCTGAGGAAAGATTGCTGGAAGCATCTGTTGGTCAATTGGAGCCTCACCTTTTGGGAAAAGGAGGGTTTAGTGGAGGCGCTGACCTTTGCTGAATGGGGCAGAGCAAGGAAAGAAGGGGGCACCCAGCCCGAGCCCGGGAGGAAAAAGTGGGAGAAGAGCAGATCGCGCGGCTCTCTCCTGGCCTCTCTATCCGCCCCCCCCCCCCCTTAGGTGAATTGAGTTAGTTTGGCCAAAAATAGAAAACTGTTTTCTCCCGAAGATTAATCGGGATTTGTTGTCCCTGTGACAGGGAGATAATATGTGGGATAATGGGACGTGGCGTCGCACTCCCAGGAGCATGACTAAGCCCGGGGGGCTCCAGGTCAGGGGAGGCTGGGCTGACCTGGGCTGGCTAGGCAGGGGAGTGGCGCCCTCCGGGGAGCTGGCCGGGCTGCTTGTCCCACTAGCCGCTTTGGGGGTGCCTCCGCCCCCCGAGGGACACGGAAAGGGAACGAGAAAATCAGTAACAGTATGCGAAATATCTGCTACAAAGGATGCTTCTGTCACTCGGAAGAATTTGTTATGGGAACAATCCTGTCGCTATGTAATTGCTCATTAGAGAGCGTTTTGTTTCTCATTAAGGCGACATGAATAAGCGTCTAGTTGAAGGAGACAGCTGTAGAAATGTTCCACAGGAGACCCCTGGACACGCTGTGGCGCCGCTTGCCAATTAGACGTGTCAGCTTTAAGAGCAGAAGACAATA
This sequence comes from Sarcophilus harrisii, assembly GCF_902635505.1. Taxonomy (NCBI): domain Eukaryota; kingdom Metazoa; phylum Chordata; class Mammalia; order Dasyuromorphia; family Dasyuridae; genus Sarcophilus; species Sarcophilus harrisii. The sequence continues at coordinate 218,016,591 of NC_045431.1, read as the reverse complement.
TAGGAAGGACACTGGCAAGATAGGGAGCAAGCTTTCACTTTTTTTTTTTTTTTCGGTCTACGGTCTCTACCCTTTGAGGATCCGAAGGCCTCGAAGATGGGCTAGAACTCTACTTGACTCTAGTCACCCCAAGAAGGCTTGGCCATGTTCACTCGGGCTCCTTCTCTTTCCCAGCCCGAGATTCGAACCCGCGGGACACCTAGCTATTGCCGGGTCTGGGCTGCGCGGCCAGGAGAGGCCGCTCTGTTCCAAAGCAGGGGTGTAGGAGAAAGAACAGGAAGGAAAGCAATTGTCCCAAGAGTTCCTTGCTTCCAGCTCAATCCTCCAGCCATTCCCGTCTGCCTTTAGGTGCTTTGGAAATTTCTCTAACTTCTCCCGTTGTTAAATATCCAAATCACAAATAGCATCCTGCTTTTCTTTCCTCTTTTCTCGTTTCGCCTTATTCTATCGTCTCCCATCTTCTTCTCCCCCCCCCCTTTTCCTCCTTCCTTTTTCTTCCCTTCCCTTTTCTTCCTCTCCCTTCTTTTCCCCTTCCCTATCCTTCCTTTACCTTCCCTTCTCTCCTCTCCTCTTCCCTTCCCCTTCCCCCTGCCCCTCATTCCCCCTCCCTCCTCCTCTCTTCGCTTCCCTTCTCCTCCCTCCCCTGCCCTTTCCTTTCTTTCCCCGCCCCTCTCCTCTCCTCCTCTTCCTTTCCTTTTCTCCCCTTGCCTTTTTTTCCCCTCCTCTTCCTTCTGTCCTTCTCCCATCTCTCTCCCCATCTCTCTGCCTCAGTAGCCCTTCCTCACCTCTCACCCCCCCCACTTCCGCCTCCCCATCTCTGTGGATCCGTCTTTCCATCTCCCATTTGGGTCTCCTCTCCACCTCGCTTCCTTGCTTTCCCCCTCTGTTCCTCCTTAGTTGACAGCCACGAATCTCCACCATACCTAACTGACCGGCCTTCGGAACACACTCAGGTGTCAGGACCGGACACAGACTCAGATCGAGGGAGGCGTGGGATGCCCCCCCCCCCCCCCCTCTCACCCCCCCCCCCCCCCCCCCCCCTCCTCTCCATCCTGGGAGAGGATGCCCTTTGCCCAAAAGATGGGAAGGAAGGAGGGCCTGTAACCTGCCCCGTTGTCCGAAAGTCCTGGGTTTTCGACCCTCTGTTACTAGGCTGGGTTGTGAGCACCCCGGTGACTCGCTTGTTAGTAGGGCTCAGCTTGGGCCCCCATAACGAAATCTAGCCCGGGGACTAGGAAGGGCCCTCTCTCAGCCGGGGGAGAAATCCGCAAACCAGTAGGCACTTGCTTCCGAGCGAGCTAGGTCCCGACCGGGCCAAACGCAGAACTGACACCAACCAACTCAAAAACATTCTCGAACCCTGCTACGGGCTAAGTAAGTACCGTGCTGAGACAGGGCTCGTGGAAGGCAGCCGCCCGGATTTCTGTCTGACTCCTGGACACCCGGGGGGCGGGGAGGAGGAGGAGGCAGCGAGGACTCCGGGGCTAGCGGTTCCCATCCGCTCCCCAAGAGAAGCAGGGGCTGGGGGGGGGGGGGGAAAGGCGGGGGCGGAGAGCCCTTTCAGGTGCGTGCACACTTTCCCGCCAACCTGCCGGGTGTCTATCCGCTCACAGTCGCGCAGGCGCGGGGCCGGGGGTGGGGGCAGCCGCTAGCATTAGGACCCCCGGGAGCAGCCCAGAAGCGCCCAGGGGGTAGCCAGCAGATCGGCCTCCCGGGGGAACAGCTCTCTGCTGGGCGCACCCCAAGCTTAGCCGCCCCCTCCCTGGGCTCCTCCTTCCCTCCGCCGACCCTTGGCCGGACTGGGCTTGGAGAGTCCATCGCTGCCGCAGCATAAGGCGAGGTTAGGTCTCAGAGGGGGACAAATATGGTCTCAATCTGATAGACGCCATGCGGCAGTGAATGAAATAAGGAGGACACGGCCCGGCAGAACAAAAAGACAATTCTATCGGGCGGCAATTCTCCCGGGAGTTAGCGGGCTGAGGGATCACTGAGGCACTTGTTCTTATCTCCGCCACCCACCCCTCCCCCACGTTAGAAAGCCCAAGCCCTCGATAGGATTTAGACACTTTCTCTTTCAACAGATGCTGCAATGTTTTGATCCGCGTTCCGTAGCTGAAAGGTGCAGACATTGCTTTGCTATCTTTTTTTTTTTTTTTTTCATTGTTTTCCGCCTCACTGATTAAGACGCTAAGAAACTCAGGGATGATGATTTCTTCTTCTTCTTCCTCCTCCTCCTCCTCTTCTTCTTCCTTCTCCTCCTCCTTTCTCTCCTCCTCTTCCTCCTCTCCTCCTCCTCCTCCTTTTTCTCCTCCTCTTCTTCCTCCTCCTCTTCCTCCTTGTCCTCCTCCTCTTCTTCCTCCTCTTTCACTTCCCCTTCCTCTTCTTCCTTCAGCCTGAGAGGCAAGATGCTACCAATGAAGGCCCTTCATTGGCAGCTTTTGAAGAGTCTTTTTTTTTTTTTTTTTAAGAAAAGGTCTTAATTGTCAGTTGCATTTATATTTAGAATTTGAGAAGAACTTTTAGTACTCTCTCTGTAAATAGATTGTAAAAGGGTCACACAGGCTTAAAAAAGTAAAGTAATAGTGAAAATTAGAAAAGCAACCTCTCCCCCAATTCTGAACAATTGTAAAGACTGGAAGCAAAATGGATTTTTAAAAGAATAAGTAAATACCAGCATGATAAATAATAATCATGGTGTAAGGTCTTGGGAAATGGTGAATGACTGGGAAGGAAAAAAAAAAGAATGGCTTGTTTCCTTAATGTTACCTTTTTTTTCTTTAAATGAAAAACAAAGTCTTAAAATTTTCCCATCTCCCAATTTGTCTTCCCTTCTTGCCCAAGAATATTTGAATATACACAAACTCTAAGCCACTATAGACTCTGATCAAGGTTATTCTAACCTTGATTGGGGGAATGAAGATGGGGATTGGGAAAGAAGGAGAGATGGAGGCAGAAACATTCTCTTTTTTTCGGATTTCCTTAAAACTACATTTCAAAATTAGGAAAGTAAAAGTCAAATAAAGAAAAGGATTTAAGTCCAATTTTTAAAAAGGTCTTAAGTCCAAGTGAGAACAGGAAGGAAAAATTTATTGGAGTTCCAGGAGAGAGAGAGAGAGAGAGAGAGAGAGAGAGAGAGAGAGAGAGAGAGAGAGAGAGAGAGAGAGAATTATAAGGAAGGGGCTCTCTTTTCTCCACTCCACTTTCCCAGGACCTAGATCTCAGTTCTTCTTTGCTTTGGATTTGCTTCCACCTTCCAGCCCCAGGATTCATCCCAATCAGAATATTCATCAACTTTTAACATTTGTGAATAAGTTATCCAGAAATTTCTCTTTCTGATTCAGAAAGAGGAAATTATGAGAAGGCTAATAGAACACTTGCAATCTTCTTCTTCTGTTCCTTCTCTTCTCCTCTCTTCCCTCTGCCTTCTCATCCCTTCTCCTTTTCTCTTTCCCCCTTTCTTCTTTCTCTTCGCCTTTCCTCAGCTCTCTCCTTTGCTCTCTCTCCCTAATTCAAAAGCAAGGGGACACTTGAATTCTTCCCCCGAAAACCACTTAAAAAGTCATGCTAGGGTTGGGCAGTAAATAAAAACAGACACTTGTGTCCTAATGCAGTAGTTGAGGTTTATCTAATCTTAGCCAAGTAGTTCTCTCCACCCCCATCTCTTTTGTTTCTTGCCATAGAGTAAATAGCTCAGATTCTGGAGAAGTTCAGAGAGATGCTCTATTCACAAGTTTCTCTCTCTCTCTCTCTGTGTGTGTGTGTCTCATTTCTCCCTCTCATCTCTCCCTTTCTCTGACTCTGTCTCTGTCTCTCTCCATCTCTCTGTCTCTCTGTGTGTCTGTGTCTCTCTCTGTCTCTGTCTCTCCCTCCCTCCCTCTCTCCTCATCTCTTTCTCTGTCTCTTCTCTCTATCCCTCTCTTTCTGCCTATCTCTGTCGCTGTCTCTCTCTTTCATTTCTCTCTGTCTCTCATTTCTGTCTCTCTCATTTCTTTTTCTCTCATTTTTCTCTCTCATTTTTTTCTGTCTCATTTCTCTTTGTCTCTGTCTTTCATTTCTTTGTTTCTCTTTCTCTCTCATTTCTCTCTCTTTCCCTCTCTCTCATTTCTCTGTTTCTCATTTCTCTGTTTCTCTCTCTCATCTCTCATTTCTCTCTGTCTCATTCCTTTCATTTCTCTGTTTCTCTCTCCCTCATCTCTCATTTCTCTGTTTCTCTCCATCTCTCATTTCTCTGTCTCTCATTTCTCTCTGTCTCTGTCTCCCCCTTCTCCCCTCCCCCTGTCTCCCTCCCCCTTCCCTTCCTCCTCCTCCTCCCTATAGAAAGGCGAGCCCCCTAAATGGCATTGAGGAGCCCAGCCCGGGGGACAGTGATTAATGATAGTAGAGCAGCGAGGTTAACATACTTCACTGAAAAGTCTGTTGACTGGGCCGCTTGTAACACAATGTGGCCCGCTGCACGCCTCAAGAGAATCCTTTTGTTGTCCGCTCTCATTGTGGCCTCCAGATTCTGCCCACGAAAGTTTGCCAACGCTCCTGCCCCAGGAGTTTAATAGTTTCCCTTACTCCCCGGGCTTTGTGCGCCGCTGAAAAGCAGCCCCGCGCTATTCAAGTGTTGGTGGTCATCTCAATAGATCTCCCGAGGCCCATATGGTGACCAGTGCCGATGAATCCGCCTGTTTAAATGGGGGAGAAAGTTGGGGTTTTGAAACATTTCAGAGCGCCTGAAAGGATCCCACTAGATCCTGTCACAATTCCCCCCGCGCTTTGAACGCATCGCCTATTGTCCCGGGTTATAAATGATATTCCCCGAGAAGTCGATTCCCACCCCACTGGTCTTCGCCGCCCCCCTTGCGCCCACCCCCACCCCCCGGCCCCCGAGGACGAGCCGTCCCGAGCAGCAGCCCCAGCCCTTCAGGAACCCAGGCTAGGGGGGAGGAGGAGGAGGCGGCCTCCTTTAGAGTCCTCCAAGGGGAGCTAAGGACAAAGAAAAGCAGGGCTGGGGGATGGGGGTCCCCTCTGGGGAGTCCCCCTCTACACTCCCTACCTTCAAGTATCCATTTTCTCCCTTCCTACAGTTGCCATCGGGCGGAGGCGCTTCCCAGGCACCCAACTCGTCCAAGTACATACACAACTGGGGGAAGGGGGGGGGGGAGGCAAAAACAATAATAATAATAAAAAAAAACTTTCCCTTGTTTAATGATAGAAATTACATTAAAAGTGGTGGAAATGCCCTAATTAAAAATGTACCACTTAAATGACATGCCAAGGGGCTCAGCTGTGGGGTAGCATATTTAGCTAGTTAGTGAACTCTCGACTATTTCTTTTTTAAAATTACACGTTGAAATTTTAAAAGAAATCTTACTTTTCTCTGGTGCAACACATTACAAAGAATGGACAGTCCTTTTATCTAAATATAAAATTCCATTTTCAGCAATTATAGCCTGTTCTTGGTGATGATATAATTACAGCTGTGCTCAGTAATAGGTGTCAAGGCAATACACACTCATACAATAGTTGAATAAAACTAGAGAACAAAGCGAGTACTTCCAAATTCACAACCTTTAAAATGAAATTGACTGTGCAGAATTCAAATAAAAACTAGATAAATATTTTTTAAAAAAGATTACAAGCTTGGTTTGGTTTCTTAATAGCATTTTCTGCAAACCTATCAACATCTAATTGATTAGCTCGGAATTACTGATTATGGATAATCTGAAATGCTGAACGTCACTTATTTTTAATGTAGCCATAGGTAAATAAATTCCACAGGGAAAGAGAGCCTGGTGGTGAGGCATCTGGGCAAAGCTTCTTTAAGAGGGAAAAAAAAAAAAAAAAAAAAAAGCCAGGATGACTTTCATCTGAAACTACTTTGGTGTCTGTTTTGTTCTACAAAGGAATGGTATTCTTGAGCCTGCCTTTCCATTTTTTTCCTCTTGGTTAAAGTGGAAGAAAATAAAAGGCCGGGTCATTGAGATCCCCTTCATTGGAGGGGACAGGTTCCTTGGGAATGTTTCAGGGAGGCTGTCAGAAAATCCTGCTGATGGAGTCTGAGACTGGGCCATATGAGCCTTTAGGAATCCGAGTTACTCTGATTTTTTTTTCTTAATGTCCTTTTTTTTTTTTTTTTTTTATTGTTGTTGTTGTTCCAGATGGCTGCCAGCAACAGGAAGGAGGGGGGGAGAACACTAATTCCATCAGCTCAAATGGAGAAGATTCAGATGAAGCCCAAATGAGACTTCAGCTGAAGCGAAAACTGCAAAGAAATAGGACATCCTTTACCCAAGAGCAAATTGAGGCTCTGGAGAAAGGTGATGGAGTTTTTCAAAGCAGAAAAAATTGTAGATCAAAGGCAGTGATGCATTTGAAATACAGAGAACTAAATTTAACCATATGTAAAATAAGTGAAAAAATTCGGAATAGTCTGTGTTCCCCAATATACCGGGAATTCAAAGACTCTAAATCTTATCAAAAAAGATGAGTTTGGTTATTTTGGTTTCTTACCCTCTGTATGTCATTTTAATGAAAATTTAACTTAATTTGGATGGGAAAAGTCCTTCCAAGTATTTAGTAATAGCCTCTCCAAGGGTAGTGGTGGGAGTAGGAGAGAGAGAGAGAGAGAAAAAAAAAAAAAAGAGTTCAGGGTTCAGATGGAGGCTGACTCATTTTGGGCAGCCCTGGCACCGATACTGAAACGCTGTTTGTTCTTCCAGAATTTGAAAGAACCCATTACCCAGATGTGTTTGCCAGAGAGAGACTAGCTGCCAAAATAGACCTACCTGAAGCAAGAATACAGGTACGCTAGGGACTGGGTAATTAAATGCTTTGTGATTCCCACATTTGGCTTTTCAAAAGACAAAGGCACAGCTAACTACCACTATTTATTTATATAAATCACAACAGACCCAGCTAACCAGCTGCACAGTCCTAAAAACTTTGCTGTTCCAAGAGGTTTCACTGGCTGCAGATAGTGGGGGAGGTGCTGGCAACTGGGGTGAAAGGTGGCGGTGGAAATGGTGAAGGGGGGAGGGGAGGAGACAGCTTTTTTCTTTCTTTCTCTTTCTTTCTTTCTTTCTTTTTTTTTTTTTGGAGCTTTTTTTTTTTTTTTTTTTTTTTATGTTCATCCCATCCTTCCTGTTTCCAGGTATGGTTTTCTAATCGAAGGGCAAAGTGGAGAAGGGAAGAGAAATTGAGGAACCAGAGAAGGCAGGCTAGCAACACACCCAGTCACATTCCCATCAGCAGTAGTTTCAGTACCAGTGTCTACCAGCCAATCCCACAACCCACCACTCCTGGTAATTTTGAGACAATGCATTTGTTTTTAAGTCTGTCCACTGAGTCTTAGGGTGTGACTGTGACAAGAGTGGTATGATGGGCCAATTGTTTTTGTTTCTCTTTCTTCTCTCCTGCAGTGTCATCCTTCACATCAGGCTCAATGCTGGGTCGGACGGACACAGCCCTAACAAATACATACAGTGCTTTGCCTCCCATGCCCAGCTTCACGATGGCCAACAACCTGCCTATGCAAGTAAGTGGGCCCGGGTTCAGCGGGGAATGTTCAGATGGTGTCTGTCTAGGGGGCAGCCCTTCCCTCCCCCAAATAATTTTGACCTTCCCTCCCTCTCCTTCACCAAATAATTCCTGCCATAGGAAGAGTCCTGAATTTGGAGTCAGGAAACCTGTTTCCAAAGAGCAGCTTTGCCCCATCATGTCTGTAAGACGATGGGCGTTCTTTTTCCTTGTCGCAAACTCTACTTCTTCCTCTCTGATTGACGACGTAGTGTCCAAAGTTGCTTTAAATCTACGATCCATCATGGGACTGACCATGTGTTTCAAGACAAGTCAAACAAACCTATTGTAATTGGTGTTTCCCCTGCTCCCCTATGTTAAAAAAAAAAAAAAAAGAATCAATTGACCGGCACCAATCAGATAAATTGGAAAGGCCATCATGTTTTTGCTTTCTAGATATAGCCTGAAAGTGGTAGGTGGGACTCAGGGGTGTGTGATGCTTGGCGATTTAGGGGCAGTATAACTGACCACATCATCTCCGTGAGCCTCAGTTTCCTCACTTGTAAAGTCAGTGAAGGGGTCAGGCTAGATGACTTCTGAAGTTTGTTCCAGCTTGAAATCTGGAATCATAGGAAAGCCATTTAACTTTTCTGATCCTTAGCTTTGTCATCTGTAAAATGAAAGGAGATGATTTAGTGGTAAGGGATCTAAAATGATGGTTTTATGGTAGCTTGTTCTCAATTGACTTGTGGGTCAGTACGTATTTAGAGTTATCGTTCTAGATCAGAATAATATGATAATTAATAATATGATGATAATAAATTCATTAATTTTGCAATGCAATTGGGGTTAAATGGCTGACCCAAGCTCACACATCTAGTGAGTGTTGTTTGTGAGATCAGATTGATTTGAACTCAGGTTCTCCTGATTTTAAAGCTGGTGCTCTGTTTATTTTGTTAGCTAGCTGCCCTTGGATTAGAATTTAGATCAGAAAACAGAGGAAATTCAGGAGATATTTAACACCTATATTTTATTTAGTAAGGGAGGAAAAAAAAGATTTCTTGATATTTACATGGCAGGGTAGGTTTAAACTATTAGAGAAGCTCATCTAGTTTTTGCATCCCATAATAGGTGAAATGGAAGGAAGTGAAGTGAAAAATGCAGAAATGTGCTTGTCCTTCCATAGACTAAATAAACGGGAGTGTGGGGGATTTGCTCTTGCTTAATGTGAATGAACCACCACTCACCACCTCCCAGCCTTGGTTGTCATTCAAGGAAGAACTGGCTTTGTAAAAGTATCCCCGCTTCATAGTCTCATCCCAGAAATTAATTCTAGTCCACAGGGTAAGAACTACATCTTTCTCCTTGCAGATTGCAAAAACATTTGCCCAGATCTCCTATTTTTTAAATAATTACAGAAGCATTGAGGGAGAGATTAGACAGGTTCTAGTTTTTGCCAGTAACCATCAGAAGGAGGCAGATGGAGCAGGAGGTCTGGATTCAGGAAGATTTGAGTTTAAATATAGCCTCAGGCACGTACTAGGTGTGTGACCCTGGACAAGTCACTTAAACCTGTTTGCCTCAGTTCCTCATCTATAAAATGAGCTGGGAGAGGAAATGTATCTTTGGCAAGAAAACCCCGAATGGGGTCCCAAAGAGTCGGAGTTGAAATGACTGAACAACAAAGAAAAGTCCCCATGAGACAGATCTAGGTTTATATTGTTTCCCCACAACAATTTCTAGTGTCCTTTTAAAGAAGAGCCATGTGGATGTCTCCATAAGGTGTATGTTTCATAGCCTGTACAATTATAGGATTGAAGAAATAGAATTGAAGTGATTTGGGGGGACAATAATCAGGGGAATTGTTCGAATATTTATTTGCATTGCATTGGGATAGTAATAGCTGGTGGCCCATTCAAAACAAATTAGGGGATTAACAATACAAAGCTTGATTTTTACCATCTCTGTCATGAAATTTTCCAGAAGCCAGCCTACCTAGTGGTAATGACTGCTGGTATGTTGTATGCTGGAATGGCTGATGGGCATTCTAGGATTTCCTGATATTAGCAGAATAATTCTCCTGTTTTAATAGAGCCACAGTGAATCTTATATAATTTGAATCAAAACAGGAGCAGCATCAGGGCTGCTGGGAGGATAAAAGGGAGGGATAATGTACGGGACAGACAGATCTTTGAGAACAAGAAAAGTGTGATATACACTCAGAGTGTGATTATTATTAATTCTTATTATTCACACATAGGAACCCTGAGGTGAGAGTCAGTGCACTTTCTAATTAGTTAGAAATAACTGTCTTTCTTTTCATTAGTGTGCTTATTAACCATTATGGAGTATCTACAATAATTTTATTTACACAGTTCCACAAGTACTCAGTGGTCAGAACCTTTAGTGAATTAGTGTTTCACGGGACAAGTTTGGATTACTGCTATTTCTTGGGACTTCCTAATGAATAAATTGCCCCTACTCTGACCCCACTGACACTATTATACCAATCAAGAAATATTTAATTGGCTGTAATGTCAAGTAAATTCCCTAGTCCTCATTCAGACCTTTTCTGAGCCCTCACTTTAGGGTGAAATGGAGCAAATTGCTGTTGGTGATGGTGTGTTTGTGTGTATGCAGGGGAATTGATGGAGCCCCAAGTTTGAGTGTATATTTTTGTGAGTAAATATGCCCTGCAAAGCTGATTATTAAGTGAAAAATTCATTCCTATCATCCCAGAAGCTCACAAAATTTGCAGGCTACATATTTTGCTTATATCAATAGGATTGTACATTTCTAAGATAAAATAAAAAGGGTAAACATCTTTTAGTTATCTGAAGAATTCCAAATAGCTAAATGCCAAATATATCACTAAAATAAATCAATTGTCCAAATTTCTCAGTTTTCCTTGGATATCTGGTGCCTTTATAGATGTTGCCATGGTTAAAGGCAATGGAAATGATGGCCGTGGGCATCTCTGCCTGAGACATAGAAATTGTTTGATGACCATTGGTTGGAGTGAAAGCCTACTAAGTTTCTAATATTTAAATAGAAGGCTTCCTTTAATAAACACAATTATCTACTACCAATATTTCATAGGGTTCCACTGTTTTGGTTCAGTGTGAGGAGAAGCAATATAAATATGATTTGGAGTCAGAAAGCTCAGGTGTGAATTTACACTTAGCTACTTAGCCTGGGTGACTTTGGACAACTTTCACCAGATTTTGTTTTCCTCATTTCTTAAAAAAAAAACAACCAAAAAACCTAGTTGGATGAAGTGACCTCTAAGACCCTTTACAGCTTTAAATTAAATTAATTCCTGTTGAAAAATCAGAAGTGTCATGAACTTTTTAAAATGAGTACAGCTGCACTCTAGGAGCATTTCTCTATAACGCCTTTCCTTTTTCCTGACAGCCCCCTGTCCCCAGCCAGACCTCCTCTTATTCTTGCATGTTGCCCACTAGTCCGTCAGTGAATGGACGGAGTTATGATACTTACACCCCTCCGCACATGCAGACACACATGAACAGTCAGCCAATGGGCACTTCTGGTACCACTTCAACAGGTGAGTGGCTCCTGCTCATTCCCATTGTTTAGTCTTTAGACGGAATGGCCCTTCTCTTTCTGGTTCCACCAGCTCCCTTGTTAATCCCTAGATTCACATACCTTTGGGTAGCTTTTTTGGGTATGTGTCTGGGTTTATCACACTTACCGCGTTTATTGTAGTCTCTAATCTGGGGCAATCCTGAGTTTAATAATTTTGGTTGATATTGATCTTTTTTCCTTCTGTCTGTTACTAAAATAATTTATTGGAATGTAAAAAAATTCAATGGCACCCCCTCCTTTAGCAGCCTCTGAAGCACAGCCAAGATTTCTAATTGTGTTCAGACAGAGGCTACTAATGTGTTTCCATGTTCTCTGATCACTTCTGTTCTTTATAAACAAATACTTTTCAAAGGCGGAAATGGTAGTCATGGGATTTGTATTTGGAGGACCTGGGTGTGGAATCCTGATCTGCTACTTAGCCCTTAATGTGTTCTTAGTTTTCTCAATTATGAAATTGGGGTTGAATTAAATGATCCCTCAAGTATCTTCAAATTTTGAATCTGTGATATAGTATGGATGCTTTCCCAGCTCACAAGTATTTGAAAAGACAAACCATATTTTCGTCCTTTATTTTTAAACTTTCACCCTTTTGAAAAATACCAGTTGATTTGTTATATATGCTCTAAATCTATCTACACACATATTATATATATTTATAAAATGTGTGTATGCATATATATGTATGTGAATAATCACTATGGATTTTATATTTTGGAAGAGTAAAACAATTCCACTTTGACGCATGTCAAAAAAGAAAAGTTTATTTTTCTATATGTATTTATATGTATTTTTTTCTTCTCCCTTTTAAGGCCTCATTTCCCCTGGAGTGTCAGTCCCAGTTCAAGTTCCTGGAAGCGAACCTGATATGTCTCAATACTGGCCACGATTACAGTAAACAAACAAAAAAGAAAGAAAAAAAGAAAGATAGAAAGAAAAGAAAAGGAAAAAAAAAAGTGTGTTACTTCAGTCAGTGACTATATATGGACAATAACAGTTGGATATTTTAGGAATATTTTATAAAGGAAGATCAGCTGTGAGAAGTGCTTCTGGATTACAACTGTGTCCTGTATCATACCATACCACTTGGAGAAAAAAAGACTTTACCCATGGACCTTTGTAGAGAGAAGGCATTATATCAGTTGGAACAAATCTTCATTTTGGTATCCAAACTTTTATTCATTTTGGTGTATTATTTGTAAATGAGCATTTGTATGTTATAATGAAAAACAAAGAACAACGTGGACTAGATGGATGTTTCTGATCTGTGTTGGTCATGAAGTTGTTTAAAAAAAAAAAAAAAGGAAGCCATGATCAACGAGTTCTGCCGCAAATTTAAGAGTTTTTATCAAGATATATCGAATCCTTCTACCAATCTGTTCATAGGTGATGGACTGACATTCTGAGTTTGTATCATTCCATCCCATATAATGAAACCTGGAACAATACGCACTAGACTTTTGTAAGAAAAAAAAATCTGTTGGGTTCCCAAAGGTTGTTAACAGATGAAGTTTATGTGCAAAAAAAAAAAAAAAGAAAAAAAGAAAAAAAAAAGGATATGAGAGAACTTCAAAGAAAAGTTGATAGATAAAAAAGGTAGATTGTGTCTTCGATATAATCCGATTTGTTTTATGTCAAAATGTAAGTATTTGTCTTCCCTAGAAATCTCCCAGAATGATTTCTATAATAAAGTTAATTTCATTTATATTTGACAAGAATACTCTATAGATGTTTTATACACATTTTCATGCATCCTAAGTTTCTTTTTTGGTCAGCAAAGGTTAATTGTTCTTAGCTAGACTTGTACTGCTGTTCACAGTCCAATCATTTTTGTGCATCTAGAATTCATTCTAATCAATTAAAAGTGCTTGCAAGAGTTTGAAACTTAAGTGTTTTGCAGTTGTTCACAACTACATATCAAAATTAACCATTGTTGATTGTAAAAACCATGCCAAAGCCTTTGTATTTCCTTGATTATACTATTTTCTTTTTAACCTCATAGTGTGCTGGTGCAAATTTTGTTTCCATATTGGGGTAACATTTTCTGTGGACTATTCTTTTCAAATCAGATTCTGTTTTAAATCTGGAAGGCTCCCCAGGAAATAGTTCTTAGAGATTCACCCAAACCGGAAAGGAATGTTTTAGACAAAGAAACTCAATTTCATCTGTACAAAGATATCGGATCTGTGCCCGTGTAGATCTGGGAAACGTACGCAAGATGGTTGGTTTTGGAAAAACAGGCTAAAGAACTAAAAAATAATTTACAAGGCAATTAAATAGGCTTCGATTTTCAAATTAGGGCTGGGATTTTCAATCTGGCCAGACTTCAGTGGGCAGCCCATTTCCACCGGGGTTTCTCTGAAGTATATTCAAAAGTAGATTTGCTTATTCAAAACTCTGAAAGCTCCTGCTTTTCTCTGTGCTTTCTTTCCACCTCCCCCCAGCCCCACTTGCACAAGAGGCATCATTTCCCATTGAAACTCTCCAGCTGTTCCCATTTGAGTCTTGCTTTCTGTGGGGCTGTGTAGGGTTGGAGAGTGGAGGGGGGATGTTGCATGTCAAGGAATAATGAGAACAGACACATCAACAGGCATCCACAATGCGGATTGTGACTGGCTAGGAAAAGTTAAAGGCCGTCAGTCATTGGCAGCCCAAGCCAAACATTCCCACATCGATGGGGCCGGTTCATTGTTGGGCAGTTGTTCTCTGCAGGGAGAAACAGATTGGATCATGCTAAAAGTGGCTCAGGACTGAGTTCTGAATTCAAGTGGAGTGAGCCCAAGTAGGCCTCTGAGAAGGGAAAGGGATCCTCTGAGGCTCGTGGTTTTCCTCAGAAACACAGGAGCGGATAGGGAGGAGGTAGCCACTGTCAACTTGGGCATGAGGCTGGGGATCCCGGGAATCACACGGACAAAGCTGTGCTCTGCTGCGTGTGTGCACATGGGAGCTCACGTGCGTTCGCTTGCATGTGTGTACATAGGAGTCTCTGTGGTTATAAGGCAAAAGAGGAAATATAGGAAATATTAGAGACCTGCTCCCCCTCTTCAGTAATACTACTTTCTAACAGAGAGAACTTTGGGGCAAGTTGTAGTGATGTAACTGTCTATGAGCATCTTCCTGTCATCCTTTCTCTGTTCTGTTTGTGAACCGCTCCCCACAGGTAGAGCTGCTCCACACCGGGATGGCCCCTCCTTGATCTTTCCCCTCCCTCTCTTATTTTGTCTCTCCTTTTCCTCTGCCTCCCTTTTCTCTCCCTCTCTTGTCGGCATAAGGTTACACACGTGGATAGGTGCAGGCTGGTGACACAGAGCACTTGGGGAGTGCAGATGTTCTGATGCACATGTGGGCTCACGCAGTGACCTCTTCTAACGCGGAGCCGGACGCTTCCCTTCTGACATTTTACTATTGGTGCTTCCCCGGGGGAGCCGTGGGTGCAAAGGGAGAGGATGGGGAAGGGCCGCGTGTGCACCCCCAGCCTCCCTGCAGAGGCCGGCCTCGGCCCCCCATGGCCTGGCTGGTGATACCTATGGAGGGATGCAGGGGAGCAGCTGGCCGAGCTTGTGTGTCTGTCTCCGAGGATGCGGCCTGGTTCGGCCAGAAGATGCTGCTGTTCTGGGGAAGTTGAGATCCTGCAGTCCAACCGGCTGAAGGCTGCCCCTGCCCTGAGGAGAGATCCTCCTTCTGGAGGGGGGACCACAGCCTGTCACCGAGGGCAGAGCTCTACCTGAGCCAACCTGGCCTAGACCCTGGGGCTGTGTCAGCTGCGCCAAGCCGGCCAGCAGCAGCTGCCTGGGAGAGGCTAGCCTTTTGTTCACTCTGGAGATGATTTATTCTGATTCATCTATTCACAGAGACATATATATATATATATATATATATATATATATATATATGTATATATTCCATTTGTAAATACATCGTTCCTTCCTTATTTCTTTTCCTACCTTCCTTTTCTTTCTTCCCTTCCTTTCTTCTTTTCCTTCCTTCCTTTTCTTTCTTTCTGAGCTTCCTTCTTTCTTTCATTCTTTTCCTTCCTTTTTTCTTCCCTCCCTTCTTCCTTTTTTCTTTTTCTTCCTCCAACTCCATCTCTCTCTCTCTCTCTCTCTCTCTCTCTCTCTCTCTCTCTCTCTCTCCCCAAATGGAAGCTCTTTAAAGGTAGTTCCATCTGCTCTCCTAGCCCAGGATCTGCTGATGAGCAGGGTCACTCTCAGAAGTTCTGGATTGTGCAGTCCATTATTTCTCTACACTTATTTTGCTCAATAGCAAAAGACAAAGCTAATTGTTCCTTTAATAAACATTCTCATCAAGTGAACCTGAGTGGAAAAATCTCTATCACAAAAATAGATTTCCTTGTCTCAAAAAAGGGCTGATATTTCCTCAAAGAGAAGCCTCCTGTTAATGGGAAATTACTTCCTGGGACTGGTCACTAACAACCTTTGGTGCTTTCTGTTTCAGTTGTAACTGGGCTTCCCAAGATAGATTTGCGAAATGTTATTTAAAATTCATCCTTTTTCTATGGATGGATTTTTATCTTAGAGAAGCCTCACATGGGCTTCTGGTTCATTTCTTTTTGCTCTGGGCATCAATGTTGACAAGATTGAAGAATTGACTCTTCTCCACTCCAGCTGTCTGGATAATAAGTTTGGCTGAACAGGGCTGAACACATCTTCTCTTTTTCCCTTTTTGAAAGGATAAACTTTGATCTAGTTGTTCAATTGAGTTCCAAACAACTTGGCATTCAGTTTTAAAGTTCCAAGAGTAAACACTTAAAGGTTGGTTTTGCTTGCATTGGATCCTGTTAATGGTGGCTCTTGCTGGAAGGAGTCACTGGATGCTTTGAAAATGTTATTATTAAAGGACTTAATGAAATCAATAGAGTGTGTGTGTGTGTGTGTGTATGTGTGTGTGTGTGTGTGTGAGAGAGAGAGAGAGAGAGAGAGAGAGAGAGAGAGAGAGAGAGAGGGGAAAGAGAGAGACAGAGAGAGAGACAGACAGACAGAGAGACAAAGATCTGAGGGAATCTTTAAAATGAGGAAATAACCAAGAAATTGATCCCAAACAGCTGCTTCTTCTTGAAGTAACCATAACCTGTGTGGTTTAGTTTTGAGAGATCTGGGAGAAAGAGGAAAAAGGTTCAATGAGAAATTAGAAGGAGGAGATTGCATTATGGTGACTGTACAGAAATTCAAAAAGTTCTGAAGCTCAGGTGTCTGAGTCAATTGAAATAGTCAAAATATTGAACCCCCTATTAAAGATAGCAAACCTATTGGAAGGAACTAATGCTACATGTCAGGTTTTGAAGGTAATATACTAGAAATATTTAAAGCAGCATGATGAAATCTTTGAAATTAAGTATTTATGTTGTTCTTCAAGTGGATAATTGAAAGACAAAAGCTCTCTGGATATCTCATATTTCATTTAATATGAAAAGGAGTAGGTTAGAGATAGGACTACTTTTGGGCTTAGATTAAGTTACTAAGTCATCTTAGTATATATTAATACAAATAAAATTTCTAGAAGAAAAATATTTTGATCTCTTTTCCTTTTAGGGAAACACCTGAATCTGATTTTCTTAAGACCTACATATTTGTTTTTCATTGCCATGAATGCACTTTTATTGAGTTTGCAAAGTTTTAAAAAATATTTAAATCAAAGGTTTAAATATGTATATTCAGTTCCTATAGTACTTGTCTACTTGCAAAGCATATATTAACTAGTAATTGGCTGTTAATTTTATAGACATGGTAGCCAGGGAAGTAAATCAATGACCTATTAAGTATTTTGACAAGCAATTTACATATTTGATGACTTCAGTTCTTCTTTTCAAAGTCAAATCCAACATAATTGTTCAGTTGTGTTTGTATCAAATGAATTACAATATGGGGAAAAAAGATTAGTTTTGTTAAAATAATAACCTGACTACAAATATTCATTTGAATGCGTTCAAATTGTTCATAATTACTTTCAAAGGACACAGGAAAGCTTTTGTTCAGTAGCTTTTTTTTTTTTTTAGTTATTTATAAAGCATAGACCAAATCAGTTTTTGAAGTCTGTTGAGATTTTTAAAAACACCTTTGCTTAAAAATATCAAAGTCTTTAAATTTTAACTGACAGATAAGGTCTGAAACTTTGTTTTGAAAAGAAAATTGATAAGAATTTGTGTCTTTAGGAATTAAAAGAAATGGGGAAAAAAACCCTGAGACATTCTTAAAAAAAAAAAAAAGAAAAAGAAAAAAACCCTGATTGTTACTACTAATGAAATAGCAGCTGAAAAAAATAGTAGTCTTTTTGATTTTTATCACAAAAAATAAACTGGTAGTGACAGGATATGATGGAGAGATTTGACATCCAAGCAAATCACTGTCATTGATTCAATTATTCTAATTCTGAATAAAAGCTGTATACAGTATGTGTTTATGCTACAGTGAATTTTTTTAAGTGATTGACATTCATCATATTAGTTAGACAGTTTTAAAAGCTAAGTCTTTGTTTTATGCAATGTGGTCAAGAACAAATAAAGTGAAATTTGTAACATATTAAAAGTAGGCCACTTGAAAATGTTAGTTATAATCACATCAAAATAGAATAACATTCATGAAAATATATTTTGGAAACCCAGTTTTCTCTCTGTTGGTCTTTTTAGTTCATTTAAAAGGAGAGTTGTTGAAAGATACAAATGTTATCTTGCAAGTTATATTCACTGCTACCTATTTTGTGCCAGGGTCACCTTCAGCACATGTATAAAAATTCAAGAAATGGAAACGTGACTTCAAGATAGAGTTGTTGCTACCAATCTGTTTGAGTAAAATGTGTGCAGCTTTGCATGTGGATGGATAATAGTCCCCCATTCTTAGGCGATCTACCCAGAGGAGGAGCTGAATGAACAGTTGTTAAATGACCAACTTTCCTGAATTTACTGATGAAGATGATGAGTTGGTTCATTTTTTTTTTTTTAATCCTCTACCATTTGGTTTCAAGTCTGGGTTCTGTACTGCTTTCCTACCCAGCATCTGTGCCCTTTTTTGGATAGCTTGCCATTAATAAAGCTGTCAGTTTGGATTTCAATCTTGACCTCTGTTTGGTGACATGATTTTACAACACTCTCTTCAAACATTCAGGATTACTATTGTGAATTGTAGAGGGCCATCGATTCATTTTCTAGGTTGTACAAATTTGGATCATGGCAAGTTTGTTTTAATACATTTAGAAACCAACAAAGCAGATGTGTTATCACCAAGTTTTATCCTCAGATTGTTTCTTTATTAATTTAATAATTTACATACTAGAATGCATATGACATGCTAGCACCCTTCAATAATATGGTTCTGATACATTTGTCAAATTAGTCATGGCCTGCTCTGCCCAATCCATAATATTTCCAGTGGCATTTTCAGAAATGAAGAGTAATTATGATTCTCAGTTATTGTAGTTTTTGAATCTCACAAGGTTTCCATAAACTATCTCTGTTATTATTTTTTTGCATTTTTAGACAAAAAAAAAATCTAAGTGCACCACTGGCCATTGTAGAATAGCACAATCATTTTTTGGTGCTGAGCTTTTTATTTAGAAAATAAGGCATTACTATTCCAACTGAGAATATATAATTCTTGAAATATAAAAATATCTTATTGATGCCGTCTGCTTTTATATTGCAATTATTCCTGAAAAGATTTTCCTCTTTGAATTTAGCCTTAATTTGTAAAAACAAAAACAAACAAACAAAAACCCCAAGTGAAACCATCCCAAAGAGTGGTTGCATCTGACAATGTATACTACATTCTGCCCTAGTAGTTCCTCATTTCTCAACAATAAGGAGGAAGATAGTTTTCATTCATTAAATGATAATTTCTAAATGGAGAAATATTTCAATGAGTTTTGTAGAAAAAACCAAAACAAATCTATGATTAAAAAACACTCAAGAGAAAAGGCATCATTTAAAAAATTCTTTATGAGTATTTAAGCTTGTTGGGTTCAATCATTAAGAAAGATATTTTACACAAGTCATTGGTAACCTAAAAGAGGGTACAAAGAGCTCATCAGAGGAATCTGAAGAAGGTCACTGAGTACAGTCCCTAGAAGTCCAGGTGCTCTTTGCCTCCGGCCATAACGCTACATCCCAGGCTCAGCTGTTTGGCGGATTCCACCAGATCCCGTTTGCTCGAGCGGCTCACTGTGTCTGACAAGTCTGGAGGCAAATGCAGTCGCTGTAGCAGGAGATATTGGGATGGGGGAGGAGAAAAATGTAATTAATTTTGCTTTCGTTAGCATACTTCAGCATGCAATATTATGCTCTGTTGATCAGCATTCAGCCTTGCATATGAAATTCCCACTCAAACAGTTCCTCAGACTTATATCCATTAAACTACAAGCAATTCCTACCAGATTTTTACAAACTTCAGCCTTTCCAGAGTGGGATTAAAAAAAAAATTTAAATAGAAATTTCCTGAGCACAATTCTAAACTTTTTAAAGTTTTCTTCATTGAACTGTAAATAAAATCGTAGTTCTAGATAGTCACAAGATTATATTCAATAGCAAGGCAAGACAATAAGACAAATTACAGTAGATTTGTGAAAAGAAAATATTGCTTTGAGGAAGAAGAAAAAGTTAGGTCCATTAAATGATCCCCATCAGAGCTATAAACTGCTATTCTGTATTCTGTGTGCAACTCAATGTGGCCTCAGTAATAGGGAACCAGGAAGAGCAACCTTTTCACAAATGCTTATTTTATTTTATTAGGTTTACCCAATATCAAGACATCTAGGCTCTGATTTCTCCAGGACTTTAGACTTTTTACAGAAATACAAAGTAAAATTTCAAGGCTTCCCAACACAAAGGTCATGGTTTTCATGTCCACATATGCCAGAAACAGAATTTGTGTTAGGGCTGTTTGCTCACAATTCTTCAGCATTAAGTACATTGGGCCCAGAAGGTGCCAGTATTTTCAAACTGTCTTGTGGATCTCAATTTTCCCATTTTGCATAATATTTGTGGTCATAACCTATTTTATACGAAACCAATATGTACAAAAAGGTCCTTTTCTTTTTAAAAATAATTCAACAACACATTGGAGAATCTATACAAGTAAATCCATATAAGCCTCCCCAATAACTTATCAATAAGAGAGAAGAACTCAATCACCTATGACTTAATAGAATTGAACACTGGAAGGACTTGTAGAGGTCAGCTGTTCCAATGACTTAATTTTATAGAAGAGTTTAGAGGGAGAAAGTGACTTGTCAAGACTCTAGACCTAGACTCCAAATCTAGTACTTTCTTTCTGCTGAATCAAGAGCTCTTAGCTGAGTTTTCAGGTGTTTCCTATGGTCAAGAGAAGTAATCTGAAACACCACACCCACTAATAAACCCAATATGACAACTGCCTCTGAGAATGGGATTTAGTTCATAAAATTCAGTTTCTAGGAATGTCTCTGTTGTAGAAAGTGAGATGTGTCTCTGTAATGAACTAAAGGAAAGGAGGCCACATAGGAGGCACAGAGGGGAACTGAGATTGCCGGCCGATCAAGTCACCTGTTTGGGGACCGCACTGAAAATGGGGATAGAGACGGCCCTTCAACATGGGAGGGAACAAAGTGGCAAGAATAGAGTGGCCCATCACATCATAATGGCAAGAGTTGGAAAAGACCTTAGACATCATGAGCCCAGTTCCTCTCATTTATATATGAGATAACTGAGCCCAAAGAGGTGAAAGGGAGATGTTGAAGCAGCAGAAATCAGAGCTTTTGACTTCAACTTCAGGGCCCTTTATCAGTCAATGTGCTCCACACACTCTTACTTCTTTCTATTGTAGGTTATTTTTTATGACCACAGAAATAAAGCAGCAAGACTCGAGATTTCACATGTTTGAATGAATTTATTAAGGATTTTCTTTGCAATTGATCTCACTCTGCCTTTACTCTTTGCAATAAATAGGAATATATATATATATATGATAAAATATTTTATCATCGAAACAAAAGGCTTTCATAAGAAAGGCAGTTTGGTATAGGTGTTCAGGAAAGGGGTATCTGGGATCAAGTCTGGGCTCTGAAAGCTGTGTGATCATAGACAAATCAGTGAACCTTGCTAAGCCTTAGTTTACCTACTTGTCAAATGGAGATATTAATATGTGCACTCCCCACCTCCTAGGGTTTCTGTGAGGAAGGACTTTGTAAAAGTCAGTATTATAAAAATGTGAATTTTTAACATGCAAGAAAATTATTAGAACTATATAATGCTTGATCTTTATGTAGTGCTTGAAGGTGTTTACAAAGTGCTTTACCTAGATCTCATCTGACACTTACAACTATCTTATTAAGGCAGAGATTATAAAAAAAACTTCATTCCCCTTTTACAGAAGAGGATAATGTATTACAATCCTTTTGTGAATCAAGATACAAACTCAGAGAGTGTTTAGGTGGCCAGAGTGAAACAGCTATTAAGTGATGGAAGCTGAGATTTAGAGGTTTTTTTTTTTTTAATCCCTTATTCAGTATTGTTTTCCCTCTTCCAAGAGTTATAAGAGAAACTGAATGACATCTTATTCTGTGGGCTATGGACTTCCCAGGAATACTGTCATATACTGTCATAGTTACTTAAAAAATAATAATTGCTTTTTATTTTGCAAAATATATGCAAAGATGGTTCAATATTGCAAAACATTGTGTTCCAAATTTTTCTCCCTCCCTCCTTACCTCCCCTAAATAGCAAGCAATTCAATATAAGTTAAATACATGCAATCGTAAATACATCTCATTTACCATGCTGCACAAGAAATATCAGACCAAAAAGGGAAAAAAAAAAAAGAAACAAGCAAGCAAACAACAACAAAGGTGTTGTGATCCTTTCATGTTGTGATCCACATTCAGTCCCACAGTCCTCTTTCTGAGTGTAGCTGGCTCTCTCTACCACAAGTCTATTGGAATTGGCCTAACTCACCTCACTGTTGAAAAGAGCCATGTTTATTACAGTTGATCATCACAGAATCTTCTTGTTGCTGTGTATATTGTCATAGTTATTACAAAGGTCTATAAATCCATGTAGCACGATATACTTTCATTTTTGTATTTATTTAGCTCCCAACAATATACACTATGAATGCAACTACTATGTTTGTGTTTGCATATGTCCATAAAATATTTTGGTATTAAAAAGAGATTCCCATACTCAGATCCCTGGATTATGCCATGGTTATAAAAATGTATGTAGAATTTATTTCCTCAACCACCTTGTTTCAAAAAATATGGTCACTGGTTATTCCACTGCTTAAAACACACCTTTTACTTCCCACATATCATTCTTGATAAAATGGATCTTTTGGGTTGACTAAAAACAGAATTAATACACCATGAAGACAACATTGTGTAGTTTAGAATTATAATTCTGGCAATGACAAGTTCTACCCCAATTTCTCACAAGTTTCTGGGTTTGCCTGGTTGTCTTTGGCTAAAACTTCTTCCTACCTCACTCTTAGGCATGCATGTGCATGTGTGTGTCCATGTGTGAGCCCCCGGCTGCCTTCAGCATGAGAAGATGAGAGAATGTTGCCAATGACACTCAGATGCGCTTGAGATTCCTTCAAATCAAAGTGACTTAGAAAAAAAGTAAATTACTCTTGGTCAGGAGTATTTTGATCATGTGATTAAGTCTATTTGAAAAATGTTTTATTTATTATTGAAAAGCCTGGTGGCTGATCAGTAATTTCCAAGGTCAGACCTTTGGAAAAATACTGATTCTCTGTGTCCCTTATCTTTTGCCAAGATCAGGTTGGCGGCACATGCTACGTTCTCCAGTGACCAAAGTGATTGCCATGATATTGATTTGGATATCGATGCCTCCCTTATCTACAATCATCATCAGCACAATAAAAAAGGGCAGAATATTTCAGGTCAGACTGACAGGTATGTAAGAGGTTCCTGACTCAGTTATACATTGTATTTAAGTATGAGAATGAGTGTTACTTCCACATTTGCCTGATATTGAAAATATCTGGTGGGAAGACTACAACACAGTACTGTATGTGACATTGTAGAGTTCTCTAATCCTAGATGCAAATGCGGAAACTATACGTTTCTAGACCTTGGGATGCCATAGAGAGTTACTGTAAAACAATCACCACCTTATAAAAATGTCCTGTGTTGTGCTGTCCTGACCAATGCCCTCTCAAAATAACGTCACTAAATACACTATAAACAAACCCTGTTCTTACACTGTGAAACCCACACTGCTGAAACGGCATCTTGGCCGATCGTCTGCAAGGAAAATGGACAGTCTGCAATCATGCTAGTGAGCCCTTCGACTGGGCTGGCATTGCCATCTCCAAATCAGCCTGTTGAATATTCGATGAATCCATACAGTCCCTATGGAACCGCCTCCCCTGGCATTCTGTTTACTTTAACATGATTTTAAAAAATTAGACCCATTAACCAGTTTAGACAGTTATGTATGAACAAATCACTTTTATTTTCAATTGTTAAAACTATTCATGGTCCTCATTTTACATATGGGACTTTGAAATTGAGGGACTAAAGTAAATGGACCTGAATAATTTGATTGTTTTGTTTTTATGTGTGTGGTGAAGAGAGGTTGTAGAAGTTGGTATCCTGGAATCCATGACTTTCTCTTCCCCCTTTTCCTTTCCTTTCCACCCTCCCTTTCTTCCTTCTTTCCCTCCCCTCCTTTCTTTCTTCCTTTTTCTTCCTCCCTCCCTCCCTTCTCTCCCTCTCTCTTTCTCTTCCTTCCTTCCTTCCACTTCTAGCTGAAGTTATAGGTATTTCTGCAAAGTAAATTGCTTCATTTGTGAAATACTAGGAGCTTCACTGCTGTCTACACAGGTCTGTTAGATTATCTGAAGCAATACTGCTGGATAATCCTGCTCCTTCTGCTTCACAGCTGAGAGCACCAAGCAGTGAACTTGGCAAAGTACTTTGGCCACGGATGGGTAAGCCTGCCAGAAATCCACCATAGCCCTGCAGAAATAGTCTTAAAAAGGGAGAGGTGATTTGCCTAGAATCTCCAAGGATTTATAAACTGAGCCAATCTTAGAAGCAGACTTCCAGATCATTTCCACTAGGTATCACTGGCTTCCTTAAGATCCGAATGCCTTCTGATCCTTTAAGGTCTATGTAGCGGACCTTCTGAGGGTCAGGGTCACTGCCTGCATCAGTTAGCTTGTCTCTTCTTAAGCCCTTGATCAAACAGCTCACCCACAGCCACTCACAAACGGATTTCCTGGCTCAACATTTACCTTCCTAACTCATTTTCTGCTAGCCTGCCAAGCTCACTGCTCACCACTTGCAGCTCAGAGACAGAAGGGGCAAGATAATGAATCTAGATTATACCTGGATTTGAGACAAATTGTAGGTAAATACCTATTAAAAGAAGTTTAATCAATTTATATTTATTTCATATTTTGCCAAGACAAAACCACAAGCTGCCATTTATTTATTTATTTCTAAAATCATCATTTTAATCCTAGACAGGTAAATAGGGATTTAAGGGTTTAAAACACCCGCGTTTTACTAAGAGCTCACGAAATGTAATCATTTGTATAGTACAGTATTGAAGACATTATGTACTTCATGTACTCAAAATCTTCCTAATAGCCACATCTTTAATTTTAAAAAAGTAACCTAAATAAACTCACAGATTGCCATAACTGGAACCTTAGAGCTAATATAGCTCCTTTCCTCATTTTACACACAAGGAAACTGAGGTCCATAGGGGAGGACTTATCCAAGGTCACATAACAAGGCAATGGAAGAAACAGAATCTCAGACAGCTTTCAACTACCTGTTCCAGCTGACCCTTACATACAACGAAAACAAGCAACAACAGGCCTTTACTTGGACACTCTGAATAACTTATGATTTCCCTGGTGTGCTACCACCTGTGGCCAGCTCCTGCTAGCTTTCGAAGGGTTTCTGTGGCTAAAGTCTGCCATACCCTGGTGGCCAACCTTCTGGGAATGAGCCTTCTGGTACTGGGAAGAGCTCTCTGACCAAGGGGCCAGTTCTTGAAGCCCTGCTGGCTTGGTGTGCTAGTGCTTGCATCCATCCTTCCTTGCATCCAACTTTATGGTGCAGGAATCATCTTCACAACATAGTGAAACAGTTGAATAACCTCAAGCTCTTATTTAGCACCTTTTGTATGCAAACATCCAAGACATGGGTTTACATACTCACAAGAATTTGGAGTTGGTGAGAGAGGTTGTAAGTCTCCTAAGGTCACAAAGATAATAAAGAGAAGAGTTGGGGCTCCTTGTAAATCTTCCAACTCCAGACTGTCTTTATTATACCTTATCACCATAGAGCTAGATTACAGTAATTTTATTTAACTTATTTAACTAAGCTAATTGACATAGATATCCATGACTTCCAAACCGTGAAGAGAAAGAGAACCTTTTTCTTGGTCACTTTTAGTTTTATTCAGAAAACATTTTTTAGGCATTTTGTATTCTGTACAAAAAACAAAAACAAAACAAAACAAAAAAAACCCAACGTGCAATATGTTATGGGAAAGTTGATATGAGACATGGTCCTTGCTCTGATGGAATTTAGGGTCTATGAGGTGGAAAAGAAACAAAAATAAATATAATATAAATATTTATAATTTATAATATAATAACAAAAATAAATATAAATATTTATAATATAATAATAATACAAATAATAGAGGTCATTATTGATTATGAAGTGAAGAAGCTCAAGGTGGCTTCCTGGAGGAGATGGCATTTGAGTTGGGCTTTAAATAAAGGGAGAAATATGAATAGGTAAAGAGAAGAAGATCTCAGCACAAGGAACAGCATAAGTGAAAGCATGGAGCTAGGAAAGAATAATGTACGTCCAAAAGAAGAGCCTAGACAAATTTGGTCAGATCAAAGAGTTCTTAAAGGAGAATTAAATGAGACAAGAATGGAAACACAAGGTGGGCTAGACTACAAAGAGCTATGAATGCCAGGCAAAGGCAGTCAATAGGGAGCCATATTTCTAAGGGGAATGGAAGGACAAAGTAAGTAATTAATGTTGGCCATATTGTATAGAATGGAAGGGAGGCAAGGTCCTGTAAATGAGATCTTTGGGTGGTAATGAGTGCCTGGAAAAAGGAGATATGTGAGAGTGAATGTAGAGACAGAATTCATAGGACCTGGTAATTTATTGAGTAAAAAATCAAAACCAGGGAAAGAAAAAAGAATCAAAAATAATTTCAACTTTTACCCCTCCTTGATGGGGACTGAGTAGCAGAAGCTCTTAGCAAATATAATTTCTACTTAGGTTAAATCAGTTCTGGTTTTAGGACCTCAGAGCAGACTGACTTTCTCTCCCTCATCCTACCTCCTCCTCTCCCCTCACAACCCAGGTACAAAGAGTAATTTAACATGAATCACTGTAGTACCTTTTCAAATGGCTGAATAGGATTTCTCCAATCATTTTATGGGGTCTAGAGAGTCTTGGATGTTTCATTCTTTCTAGACAATTAATGAAGAGATCGTGAAAAAAAAAAAAACTGGAGAAGTAGAGTACTATATCAAGGAAGGATAATTAACTTATTTTCTCTGAAACCATCTCTTAAGCTAAGAAGTTGCAACCTGCCTCATGAATGAAATACTCCCACTGATAAAAATCATGGGTCATTGAAATACTGACTAAATCCTCACTGTATAAAAGCTAACAAACAAAATGACAGTCAGACTATCCTGACAGCTAAGCCTCTTTGAAAAATAAGAAGCCCAACATTCTGCTTTGGAACGTAGAGGGAAGAAAAACCTTTGTTCCCTTCCCAGAATCTCAGAAGCATCTGGCTTATATGTGGGTTTCCTCCTGAGGATCATTTGCCAGCTTCTGCCGCCGCGCAGTATCTGGTGTGGAGACCAACAAGCGCCCAACCCACGTATTGATTTTTGGCATGTGGGAATGTGGGCACTAGGAGCTCAAGGGGAGAGTTATGGCCAAATCATCATTATCCGCGAGCATTCATTCAGGATCTCTGCTGCAGCTGCACCCTTCCCTGCTCTGCCCCTCCCCGTCTATTTCCTGACCCGGGCCCTGCCCCAAAGAGGGCTGCACAGCTGGTGGAGTCTGAGCGGCTGGAACAGAGCCTCAAGCTGCACCCAAGGGGGAGAACATCACGGGTCACAGGGGCATGCTCAGAGCTCCCCAAGAAGTGGTCAGCCACTTCACTTGG
Source organism: Sarcophilus harrisii (assembly GCF_902635505.1). Lineage (NCBI taxonomy): Eukaryota > Metazoa > Chordata > Mammalia > Dasyuromorphia > Dasyuridae > Sarcophilus > Sarcophilus harrisii. Next base: position 217,989,305 of record NC_045431.1, on the reverse strand, counting down.
TGACTGCCATCCCACTTTTGGGCAGCTCTAACTGTTAGGACATTGCCTTTCACATTGGGCTAAAATCTGCCTTTGTCCACTGCTCTCCTAGAGGACAGCTCTTCACTACTGGAAGATGGAGGCTGTATCCCACCCCCTCACTCCCAAGGCTTCCTTTCAATACATGTTCCTTTTATCAGTCCTAATATGACATAGTCTTAGTCCCCTCCCATTTCTTCTTTTTTCTCCCAAGAACATCCTTGCAAGAGATGAGGGAGAACCATCAACAGACTTCTTTGCTCTGATGTCTATCTCTAATCATGTGCTGGAGCTGTTCTTCAATAGGATTCAAAGTATTTATCTGAGAAGCCCAAACCAAAAACCAGTCTGCGACATGACCTTCTGTTTGGTGGCTGCTGGTAAATCTTGCTACTTTTGAAGGGAATCTGCATGTGGAAGTGCTTTTGTCCTAGCTTTGGCGACATTTCACTTGGTTCTTATGGATGAATAGGGCAGAAGAACTGAGGCGTGATGCAGATCTTTGCTCTGGATGAGCAAATGAATATTTGGCCCTACTTGGGAATGGTCAGAGCTCCCACTGCCAAGCACAGTTAGATTTAAGGCTGGATTGTTTCTTTTTTGGCTCCAATTCATTCACTATAATTTGAGATTAAAATTGTTTTTATTAAACGTCACGTTCATCCTGGATCCTCTGAATGGAAATATTTCATTTGGCTCTTCTTCATTTACTGAAAATTAGATAAAAGTCTCAGGGAGCTAGAGAGTGCTACATTGGCTGGCTGTCTAAAAATGCTCAGGTGTGCAATTATTCTGACCGTCAATTATAACTGACAACTCTTGTCTTGCCTCCAGACCCACCTCTTTGAAAGCAGATTGTGGAGAACTCGCAAGTCTAAACAAAAAGGTGGTCTAGGGCACCCCTATGTGTGGCCACTTCCTTTCCTTGGGGCGGATGATCACAAGGTGGAGGGCCCTCACGTGTTGATCTAGGCCCCATAGAGAAAGGGAATCCATATGACCAGTACTGGCTGGGGAGTGCGTTTTCAACCTCTCTGGTGGCCAATCAGCCCCAACTGATGAAGAGCTTCCACTTTGCAGCAGCGAGACTGCCAATCAGCTGTTGCTCTGCCCAATCTGGGTGGGGTTTCCTTAGAGTTTCTGCCCTACCTGAACTAGACAGCTTCTTTGGAAGCATCAGGAGTACCTGTTGACAGGTTGCCAGTATGTAGTCGGGAAGCAATATATGTATGTACTTTAGAGTTGTCAACTAATATTTAAGGTGAGGCAACCTTAACGTTCCTTATCATCCTTCTCTTGGAATTCCAGGAGTCCTTGGAAAGCACCTAGTCATCTCTTTTATATCTCCCTTCGAACAGACTGAAAATTCCTTGAAAGTGGAGGAAATTTTTCAGTTTGTTTTTTCTATTTCCAGCACCCAGCAACAGATTGATCAACAAGCATTCATCCAACACCTTCTGGGGAGCAATCATTGCACGGAGATGTAGGGATACAAAGACCTTCCCTCACAGAGCTTACTTTCTATAAGAGGACAAAGGTACACAGTGGAATATACAGAATGAATACAATGTAAATAGGGGACATTTCAAATATAGGTTAAACTTTAATGGGTTAAGTTTACTTACTTACCAAGTAACCAAAATAAGTTACTATTTTGGAGCTCCCTGATAAAGGGAATTTAGGGAGGAAAGATAAACGAACCCAGAGGGGGATGCTTGAACAGTTGGAAGGGAGAGAGCAAATGATTCTATTTGGTGTGGATGATAGCACACCTGCTCCAGGTGTGGGGACGGGAGAGAGAGGGCCGTGTGTGAGGAATTGAGAGCAGGGTGTCTTGTCTGGATCACAGAGTGAGTGAAAGTGAGCAAAGTCCACTGCAAGGAAAGGTTAAGTTGGGGAAAGGTTGTGAGGGCTTCTAAAAAACAGAGTTTATTTTTTTTCCTAGAAGCAATGGGAGGCCACTGGGATTCATTGGGCATGGGGTCACTGGTCAGTGTAGCTGTGTGTGGGATGGGCGGGTGTTGGGAGTGTAATAGCTCTGTGAGGAGAGATGGGGTCAGATGTTGCTCTGGTGTCCATCTCTAATCATGTGCTGGAGCTGTTCTTCAATAGGATTCAAAGTATTTATCTGAGAAGCCCAAACCAAAAACCAGTCTGCGACATGACCTTCTGTTTGGCGGCTGCTGGTAAATCTTGCTACTTTTGAAGGGATTCTGCTGTGTGGAAGTGCTTTTGTCCTAGCTGTGGCGACATTTCACTTGGTTCTTCCCTGGGAGCAAAATCAGCAGGACTTGGCCACTGGCCTTTTATATATGGGATGAGGGAGGATAATACTGAAGTGGTCAACCTTGGAGATCTGAAAAATGTCCATGCTTCTGACAAAAATATCAAAGACTGGGGGAGGTTTTTAGGAAAAGATAATGAATTCTGGTTTTGGTGAGCTTGACACATCTCTTGGGAATTCAGTTGGATGTATTGGGTGATATAGAACTGAATGAAACTCAGGGCTAGATATATTGATCTGTGAGTCATCTGTATGTAATAATTAAACCTATGGGAGCTGATGAAATCACCAAAAAAGTGAAGAAAGAAAAGAGAAAAGGGGAAGGAGGAAAGGAGCCTATCTATAGTGCCTGCTATGAACCAGGCACTGTGCTAAGTGTTTAGGTTTTTTTTTTTTTAAACAACTAATGCCTCATTTGTTCCTCAAAACAACGTTGTAGGGTAGCTGCTACTATTATCCCCATTTTACAGTTTGGGAAGCTGAGGCAAACAGAGATTAAATGGCTGACTCAGGGTTGCACAGCTAGTAAATGTCTGAGGCCTGATTTGACTCCAGACCCATTGAGCTACCGCTGGGACCATAGTCAGTCTTTGGGGACTATTGACTATTAGGGAGCATGATATGGAAGATAAACCAGCAGAAGAGACTGGGAAAAAGAAATCGGACAGGTAAGAAGGGGAATCAGGAGAGAAGAGTGTTCTGAACACCTGGAGAGGGAGTATCTGAGAGAGAGTGGTCAGCAGTGTTAATGGCAAGGAAGGAGCTTTTTCTGGGAGTCTAGCTGAGAAATGGGAGGAAAGACATTAAATGATAGATTGAGAGGAAAGTAAAGAAAAAGGAGAGATCCACAGAGTTCAGCCTGGCACTTTGAATACAGTAGGTGCTTAATACACACTTGTTGCTGACTGATTAGTGCCTGTTGATCAAGATGTAATAGTCTTCCCAGAGAGACTTCAGGAAAGCTTAAAGGTCAAGAAGGGCCTAAAGTTCTTGGTAGTAGAGGGAAAAGCTTTTGGGTGCAAAATAAAGATTGTACATTTCAGAAAAGGTATGGTATATGAAGAGACCAGAAAAAGCAGTTGACTGTAGGGTTTGAGTTGTGTTCCTACCTTTGTTCCCAGTCACTCATCTGAATAACAGGGAAGTTTTAAATCAGGGAAGTCAGGGAAGAATAAATATCACTAAACCTGGAGGTCTAGCTTCTCCAACCTTCTGCTGGAGAGGGCAAACCTCAACTCTGAGGCTCCGAAGGAGTCAAAAAGAGCCCTAAGGGACGAGAAGCTGTCCTGAAAGATACAGTAGTATTTCAGCTAAGAAGGGCACTGCAACACCCCAGCTGAAGGAAGTACAGTACCAGCCAGCCAAACCAGTGGCTGAAGGGTGACCGTTTCCACAGAGGGGCCAGTCCAAGGAGCCCACTGGATTCTATGAGCAGAGATTCCATATCCTAAGGAGACCCTAGCAGTTAAGCGGCCTGCACTCTTAGCTGCCAAAGAGCTTGCCAGTCACAGTCCTGCAGGAGCTCGGGGCCAAATGATTTACACGGGTCAGTTTAGTGGCAGGAGTGTTTAATGTCTCATTTTGCCTAGTAGAGAACTGATGTGTCCAGCCAAGTCTCTGAACCATTCAAGGGGCCAATCTAGCTATCATCAGAGCATGAAACCCGTGTCCTTTGTGAAAGGTCATCCAGCTAAGGTGCTACAGAATGGCAAATAATAGCAACAAAAATTACATTTTTATAGTGAGTTAAAGTTCACCAAAGCACTTTCTTTGTAAGGAAGGTAAGTTATATGTAATTAATCTCGTTTTATAGGTGAGGAAACTGTGGCTAATAGCTTAAGTGATTTCCCTAGGGTCATAAAGTACATATAAGAGGCTTAACCGAAATCTTCTTTTGGTCAATACCATCAAGTATTGATCTCTAAAATACCCAAGGAATAAATATTTAAGAAAAGTCAATTGGTCAAAGAATAGAACAAAAAGTTTTAAAGGGAAGAAATACAAACTATCTAAGACCACAGGAAAGAAAGCTCTAAATCAGTTATGCAAGATAAGAACAATGACAAATTAAAATCTGAGATTTCACTTCATACCTATCAGACTGGAAAATATGACAATACCTAAGTAAGTAATGAAGGAGCTAATGGAAAACAGTTCTATAAATTTATTGTTCATTCTGGAAAATGAATTTGAAATATATTGTAAAAATCACTAAATGGCATATACCATTGGACCCAGCAATACTACAACTAGGTATATCCCCCAAGGAGGTAAAAGACAGAGAGGACCCATATCTACAAACATGTTTATAGGAGAAAAGTGTTAGAGAAGAAATGGAAATAAAGTGGGAATCCATCGATTAGGGAATTAGCAGAACAAATTGTGGCATATGAATGTAATAGAGTATTGTAATGACAGTGCAAGAATTATGAATGTGAACGACTCAGAGAAATTGGGGAAAATCTGAATGAACTGAAGAAGAATTAAGCAAACAGAATCAGGAGAACAATTTATACAATGATCACAATATTGTAAAAGAAAACAATCCTGAATGACTTCAAAATTAAGCAACATAGTCACCAATCTTGACTTCATAAAATTGACGTATACTGCTTCTTCTCAATATAGAAATGGGGGATAACAGATGTGGAATGAGGTTATTTATTGTCAGATGTGGCCTAAATGTTGGTTTATTTTTCTTACATATATTTCTTTGTTATTAGCGAATGGTCATTGAGAAGTGAATGTGATGTAAAAAGAGAATCAATATTTTTTTTTTGAATAAGAAAAATAATGCAAAAAGAATGTCATCCAGTTGGAAGATCTTAACAAATCCAGTTAATCTATGTGTAATTTTAAATAGTACCAGGGAAAAATGTTTATGTAATGTCAAAAAGAATTTCTGAGATATTTTGACAATTTTTCAGGCCTGTAATTTTAAAAAAATTCAACTCATCAAATATTCATCTATTTTCTCTGTATAGTATGCAAGATATAAGTAAGATTCATAAATCATAAGAGATACTATCTATGTAAATTTGCTTTGAAAACCTTAAAGTGCTATTTAAATGTTATTGTGATTTTTGTTATTGAAATGGCATCCCAGTGCTGTGGATATACCCCATTTTCAACGTTTATTAACTGATTTCTTATTTTCTTAATCTCCTTGAGGTCACGCTCCAATTCTAATTTGTATAGTTGCTTTAAATCATCTTGCTATTATGAATAATAGTTAATTTCTCTACATACTTTCTTCCTTTCTTTTTTAATTAAATCTTTTTATTTTCAAAACATATGCACAGGTAATTTTTCAACATTGATCCTTGCATAGCTTTGTGTTCCAAATTTTCTCTCCTTCCCCCCACCCCCTCCCCTAGATGGCAAGTATCCAATATTATGTTATACATTTAAAATATATCTACATACTTTCAAGTTTGTTTTACATTTATTTTGTTTGATCCTCACAACAACTCTGTCAGATGGGTGCTGTTATTATCCTGTTTTATAAATGAAAAAACTGAGGCTGAAAGAGGTTGCATGATTAATAAGCTAAGAAGGGTAATGAGGCAGGACCATGAATCCAGGTTTTCCTGACTTCCTGTCCAATGTTCCTCCCATTACATCATTCAGACATCTATATTACTTTATTAATAATGACTATTTTTATTTCATGATTAGCAAGGTAATGGGATGATCTACATAAGTAATTTTCCACATAACTGAAGATAGCCCCTCTATTCAGGTACCAAAAAGTTTTTTTCTTCTTCTAAATTGTGAACTATTTTAGGAAGAAAAATTTCCTAAATATATCTCATGTCTTCTTAAATAGGGCACAATGTATCTTGATGACCAGAGGCCAGAGTTATCAGCATCAACTGTTCAACTGTGTGGTGGGGCACTGCCAAACTTGTTTGCTCCTCTGTTAGATGGTCCCACGTGGTTATTTTCTGCTTTTACTTTGTAAACTTATGGTAAGTGTTTTCCATTGGCTTTAAGGATATCTTCTGCAGAGTCCGGAGAGAAGAGAGATTTCCTCTGCAGGGTGTGGTCCTTCAGATGTTCCTTTTTGTAGGATGTTTTGCTGAATTCATTAAGCCTCTCAATTTTTTCTCAATGAAATCTAAGGTCTCTCAAAAGAGAATGGCTGGTAAAAAACAAGCATATGAAGAATTCCTATTGACAGACTATGATAGGAAGGATGGTCGGTCCATCAAGTCAGTCTGCGTGTGTATCTTATACAGGGACTGCATGACCAAGAAGAATGAGTTGGGCCAAGAATTAAATAGGAATATGGGCACAGGTTGGCTTGCTTTTCAGAAATCGCACAGAATTTCTAATAATTCTTAGCTATGCTGGGCCCATCTTTTACCAGCAATATTCTCTTGGTAATGCTATTTGTTTGTGGATTATGGAATGCCATGATATCCAAAGAACCTAAATTGTGAGAAGCCCAAAAGGCAACAAAAAGACATATGGTAGATGAACATAATCAGCAGATTTGTGTGCAAGAAACGGCCTGAAAGAAATCAAGGAAGAAATTTCTGACTGAAAAAGGAGGTGGGCCAGTCACATAGGGAGAGTGAGAGATAACAGATGGAAAGCCCTTCTGCTGTACTGAAACGCAAAGAAAAAGATCTCTCGGCTGTCTCCAGGGCATTGGGTTGATTCTCTATGGAGGACTTAAGGGGCAAGAATGGCAAAGGAAGAGAAAGCTTGTGATCTATGTTGGTAGAGTGATTAATTGCAATTATGAGTCATTAAAGTATAGAAGTAAGACCCTCCCTCCTTGGTTTCTGGAGATCAGCTGTCACTTGTTGCTTTTGCTAAGACTTAACCCCCTGACCTACTCATAATAGGCATACAAAAGGTGATATAGTGGCAAGAGTATTGAAAATCAAGTCAAAATACACAGGTCCAAGTCCCAGTACCCACTATTTGTTAGCTCTAAAACCCTGGACAGAAAATTTAAGTTTCTGGGCCTTCATCCGTACAATACCCATCTTACCCCCTACAGAGCTCTTATGAGGATCAGTTATATATGTTTTTACTCCAAGTGGACCTTCAGCTCTGAGGCTACGACCCTTACTGATTGACACCAATATATGTAGCTGGCCTGGATTCAACCATGTGACCTTTTCATCTTTTTCACATTTTCTGAAATCCCACCAAGTACGTGACAGTTATGGCAGGCACAGGGTTGGATCTGGAGTCAGAAGCCATGAGTTCAAATCCAGGGTCAGACTCTAGCTATGTGATTCTAGGCAAGCCACTTAATCCTGCTTGCCCTACTTTCCTCATTATAAAGTGAGTTTGAGAAAATTTCAAACCATTCCAATATCTTTGCCAAGAAAATCCCAAAAGAGGTTGAGAAGAATTGGACATAACTGAAAACAACTGGACAACAATGCAATGCAGCTCTCCCCCCTGCTCCAGGAACAGTAATCAAATATAGCTCATTATCACCGATTCTGGGAAACTGTATCAGTTAACTGCCCTGTTGTCCAATCTGCCATTTGACTTCCCAGATGAAAAACTCTTGTCCCTCCTCCCCTATCAGAATGTAAGTTGCTTGAAGACAGAGACTGTCTCTTTATATTCATTCTTCAGTGGCTGGTATACAGTAAGTGCTTAATAGATGTACATTCATTCATCCTTCCAAGCACTCTGGGCTGGCCTCTGATCTCCCTCGGCCAAGTCTGACCTTGTCAGTCCTGTTTGGGTGGCTCTCCACAGCCTCACCCCAGCTGCCTTCTCCAGTCTGTTCTCACTATTCTGGCCACGACACTGACATTCCGGCCCACCTTGCTGCTCACCATTGTATCCCACTTTGTCTCTCCCAAGTTCTCAGTGAATGAATGAAAGAAAGAAAGCTCTATAAAGGTGAGCTTTGAAGGCATGAAATTCATTGAGAAGATTCACAATTACAAGTACCCCAAGGATAATCCAAAGACCAATGTTGGGTAGAATAACGACAGCATGCTACAAACACGAATTGTGTGAGAACTGTCATAAAGGTCACCATTGAAGAGATGAGGAACCAGCAGAGGAGGGCTCCTCATCAAATAGTGTCCAATGGACAGTCGCCTGACAACTAGAATAAGTCTTCCTGGAAGTTGAGGTGGTCTTCTATGGAAAATGATGGAAAGACCAGGATAAAAATGACATGTGGTTTACAATGGGGATGGTGAAAAGGCTCCCAAGCTGAATTCAGAGAGTGTCTCTAACAGATACTGCAGCTTTCAATTCTGTAGCTTTTAATCTGTTGCATATTGGGTAGGGAGATGACAAGCTTCCTAGAACTGCATGCTAAGTAAAAGCTCATAAGTCCAAAAGGTGCTGAGTCCATAAGGGTCATCATGTGTGGGTTTTTCATTGTTAATTAGCAGAGACTGTCTCCTGGCATTGAAAGTCACTTCTAAGCTCTAGGCTATCTGATAAAGCACTGAGGTTGTTAGTAGTCTCACCTTCATATAAGTGGGGGTTATTTGTATAAGTAGATGCCTTTATTATTTAATATAAATTTATAAAAAGGCAGATTTAAAGAGAAAATACACAACTCATAAACTTATTTTGTCTTTAAGTCATTTTAAATTAGAGAGTACTTTCATGGTAAGAATCATAGGTAATTAAAGAAGGATGAGAAAACCTCTTTTGAAAACAGTAGGTAGAACCTCAAATTATATCCTTTGCCAGTACTAATTTTTACAACTTTCCTCATTAAAAATATTGTCAAAATAAAAATCATGTTATTTTTGTAGTCCTTTAGATGCTATATTCAATTCAAATAGTCTGACAAATCTCAATTGGTCTTTTCTTTTTGTACTTGGCCTTTCAAATGTTACTACTTATCTATGATTAAAACTATAGGGACGCATTTAAATTCTTTCTTAGTCCTCAAATAATGAGCACAGTGCTATTGGGATCACCTATCCAATATAGGATGGAAAACTGTAGGCTAGGATGACTCAGATGAAACAATATTTCAAACTTTCATCTTCCTCAATGTGGGTATCACTTTCTTTGATATAGAACATGTTTCTTCTATCCTTCAGTAGAAAGTTTTCATGAGTTGTTGTGATTAAAATAAAAATAATTGCTGGCTAGTTAACCACTTGGTGATAAGCCTCTTCAAACTGAGCTTGGCTGGTCCTATTAATTCAATTTTCCAAAGTTTAAAATTTTAATCTAGGATACTTTCTGAGTGCAACCGATTCTTCTTTTCATAATAAGTGGACATGGGAGGAGGTAAAGTTACTGTGTTCAAAACATGAATGTTAACACTTCATTATTCATTTTTTCATGAAACAAATATATTGATTTGTTTTCTAATTGGGATAAGACTCTATATAACTGTCGAGAATAATTATTAAAGATAAACAGTTGTTCATAAAACCTTGCAGGCAAAGCCCTCTTTCTTCAAAACAAACAAACAAACAAACAAACAAAAAACAAGTGCAGAGTTTACGATTTTCTTTTTTTAAAAAAAGATTTGCAAATTGTACAATTTCGGTAAAATTTTGTTTTTCAGCATACTTGCTCGTAATATATCTATCCATCTCAGTGTATGTATATAGCTTACACCAAATATCAGCATCAAAGGAACATGTTGAAATATACAAATGGTAGCAATAGACTGTTTAATTTATGTTTATGTTAATACTCAACAAACCAGATGACTAACCATCTAATCCAGGATCCTGGTTTCTCTCTCTCTTCTCTATTTCTGTCCTGCCTTTTTTTTTTTTTTTTTTTTTTTTTGGATATTTTACTTCTCCAGAGAATAGTTAAGAGGTCTGGAAGTTGATTATTTATGCATTATATGGGCTGTGTCTACTGCATAATATTACTTGAAAATTGAGGACTCCATACCTGGCTTAGAATTCTAATATGCTCTGTCACTAACTGCAGTGTCTATTAGTGAAGAAAACAGCAAGTCAAAAATCAGTAAATGCTTACTATAATGTCAGGACCACATTAAATTAAATGCTGGAGATACAAAGAACAACAGACATAGTCCCTTCCCTCAAAGAGTTTGCAAAGTTGAATGGGGAAGAAAATGTGTAAATAATTAGTTACGTACAATATATAAAATCAATCAATCAGATGGGTAGGCACTAGCAGGTAAGGCTTGGAAAGGCCTCCTGCAGAAGGTGATATTACAGCTGTCCATGTTTACTGGTAGTAGTAACATTTACTCAATTAGATAACATTGTGGACTGCACAAGATCATTCTGTGGTCCACATTTAATGCTAACAGCACAGTAGCCAAAGAGAAGTGTTCTAGGTAACTAAGTTATATCCTGTTTCTGATGTGGTGAAAAATTGCTTTTGAAGAGCTTTTCATTAAGGGATCTACAGTCCTATCTAAAATGCATTTAGCAATTATTTATTATGTGCAAAGCAGAGTAGAGGTCTACAGTGGGTAAAATCTGGCTATGTCTACTTTATAGACCTATCCATTTTCTTGCCAACATATCAGCTGGAATTTCCTTGATAGCATGTGCCGTTCTTGATCCTTGTAAAAACACAATACGAACATTTTTTAAAAATTAAATTTAAAAACTAAAAGCAACAGCTCTTTCCACTTCCCACTTTCTGTGCTAGACAGAATTTCTTTGTTCAAGAATCTACTTCAGCATGATGATCTGGAAGAAATCATTCTGGTAATTAAGTCATCTACATCATTTCTGATGACACGGAATTCATCTCCCCAACTTCCCCCATCACATCCTATGAACAAGGAATTAAATCCAGTATACAATATACATGCTTGATATCCTGCCTGTGCAAATAACTTTTTGAGCTGAATTCCCTCAAATGACAGGAGTTCAGCTGTATAGGATAGTACTTGGAGAAATGCAAATCATTACCAATATGGCATGTGTCCTTTACTGCCTTGGAGTAACAGAAGATAGCTGAAAGATATGGGAGGAATAAACTACTGTTTTTCTTTTGTTTCACAAACTGATCTTAGGACAATTGATATAAAACCAGAATGACTACATAAAACAAACCACTAGATTATTCCTGGGAAAATTTAACTTAATACATTTTTTCCTTAAAATCAATTAACATGGCTACTTTCTAGCCTTGTTCTTTATAAAGGACTGTGTCCCCATTGTACTTGTGTTTCCCACAATTGTGCACCTCTCTAAGCACATTTTATTCACATTCGTGTTCCAATGTGAACAGGAATGGGAGAATCATTTAGGTAACATTTTGGTAGAACAGAAGCAACTTAAACTGTCACCTAACCTTGGTTATCAAAAGCACAGTGAAAGATGCTTCTCCCTCCCCCGTTATCCCCCTCACTGGGGTAAAGAAATGAGATGGATGTGTCACAACATGGTCGCTCCCATCCTTGTGATCCTCGGATACAGCACTATTGCCTAAATGGGTCTCCACCAGGCCCCTCCCTCATGACTCCTTCCCATTCATCTTTCCTTAATTGTGTAGCAGGGCCTCTCACTTCTGGCAACCTTTCTGCTGGTCTCCAACTGCTGCTTAACCCAAGTCTTGTATGGCTCTGGGACACACAATGCAGGCAGGAGCATATAAGCCCCAGAGTGTGTGGAATTTGAATTAAGCTTCAGCAGGGCCAAGCCGAGAGGAGGCTTGAGATTCTAGGGCCTGCTGTTGCTACTGCAAGTGAATGAAGGAAGATTGGGAGCTTTCTTTGGAAAAGCACTTTGGGAGAAGAACTTCAAAACCCCCTTCTCTTGTCTCAGGAAGCCTTGTTGCTACCTGGAAAAGGAGGAGATTTTGGGTCCATCTTAAGGCCAGTTCTACAGAGAAGTAAAGCCAGACTTGATTTTAAGGACACATATCAAGCAGAGCTACAAAAGACAAGGACAATTCAGGAACCCATTTACAATGTTTTACACATTTGAAGCGAAATGTCAATCTTTAAAGATAATCTGCCATGTTATAAAAATGAACTAAGAAGACCAAACCAAATCTCTATTCTTCTTCCTCTTCTATTTCTCTTTCTTTTAAACTGTATAGAAACTCATTTGGCTATAGCCAGAAAGTTATTATCTTTATCCATGAATAACAGATTCAAACAGATGTCAGCCTTTCTCTTCACTATAGGAGGAAACTCTCCTGTCCAGATATAGCTAAAAGTAAACTATTGGCTAATTAAGCTATGTGGACACTCCAAGTTGATCACAGAATCCTAAAAACGCACAGAATGATAGCAGAATGGCTGGGCAACTCAACTGCTGGATGGGGAGTTTTAATTGACACATGGTTTATAGAAACCTCAAGCTTAATTCTATCATGTGAAAAAGGAAAAAAAAAAAAGTCTGGATTTTAAAATGTGAGAGTTCACCAAGTTTTACAAATTACTGGCTTCGATGCTGGCCTAATCACCATTTCCAAGACTGGACACTAGTAGCTTCTGATCTGAGCTGCCTGTTATCTTTGAAATGACAAATATCTATACTTGCAGTACATTTACATACACTCATTTGTTTTCTTATGTCTGTGTCCCTTCCCCCCCCCCCCCCAAAAAAAAAAAGATTAAAAGTACGATGGGTTTTTTCTATGTAATTCCCTCCAACATATGTGGTACATTTTTCTACAAATTATTGAGACAAGATATGAAATCCTATGTGGAAATGCCAACATAAAAACATTGCTTTCCCCTAACCTTCTAACTCTGGTTACTTTTGAGACCCCAACATTTCAGGGTCTGCTAGTTCCTGGATATGAAGAAAGAATTTTTAATGGGGCCAAATGTAGGTGTTTACAAGGGGAGAATTGTTGGTTTTTTTATTAGGCGCTGCCTTATGTTCAATAGTTCTATTTACTTTTTCAGGCTAGCCAGAATTAGAAAATTCCCATTGCTAGGCAGCCTAGCGCATCTGTGAAGTATTTCTGGGCATTCAGAACTGAGGCATGTGCTGCCCAAAGGGAGGTTTCATTACAGTATGCTATTTAGTCCTCATCCTTCCAGCTCTTCCCCCAACCTCCAAATAAACGTAATGCTCTTGCAAAAGGAAATCATCCTTACTCTATGCTAAAATATGCTAAAACATATTTACAAGATGGAAACACAACAATTAACACATTCATAAAGCTTTCGGGACAGGTTCACTTTAATGGTTTTTGGAAGTAGACTGATTTCCCCAAAGCTTTTAATCTGATTTTACTTTGTTCTACACATACAAAACAAGTTCTTTACTAAAGGTATTTGATGCATCTACTTGGAATACTTTGAATTAAAGAGAAAAGAAAATAACAGAAAAAAATTCATCTTATCTTTTATTTCCCTTTTTACCCCTACCCCACTCCAGCACAATAATTCTCACTTCCTTCACTGATCCATTGTTGATTATGGACTATGCTATTATTGGTCATGGTCTGTAGGAGTTTCTATACAAATGAAGTTATGTAGCCTGTTTCGGGTCTGAGAAAATTAAATGTGATTTTCCATCTCTGTATCAGCTAGTGAAACTTTCTCTAATGATTGAAAGGTATCAGTTGGAGAACCGTGTACCTAAAATGATTCGGTCCTAAGTAATTAAATTTTATTGTGCTACAAACGTATAAATGAATACAGCATTTATTAAGTGCTTACTATGTATGGAGAGCATTGTCCTAAGTACAGGGATATAAAATACAAAATAAAATTTATAAGTGCTATGATTCTTCTTCATCTTTCTTTCTTACACTGCTTTCCCAATAATGATATCAGCTCCATTTGAACACTTAAGTTTGCTAAATGCTGTTCTTGACATAGAGTTGCTAAATTTTTGATACTATTTATGCTTTAGTGTTACTGATGAACAGAAGTCATCAGAAGTATCTAAAATGAGATGAAAAAAAAATTCCAGTTTTCTGTGTGTTTCTGAAATTATGCTACTCACCTATTTAAAAACTAATCAATTTTACGGCATCTTTAGCATACACATGATGCTAGCTGGCAGTGTGGTCAGTCTGGCCTCTGATTCTCTTTCCAAGCTGTGGAACTCCTACCAGTCTTCAGAGAGCTCCTTTATGAAGAGCAGCCATCCTGCACTGCTGCCTCTGGACAGCACTGGACTAGAAAGGGGCTGAAGGATACAGGGAGTCCTGTCATCATTCAAAATAATCCATCTCCTATCTCTATGTGATTTCACAGACAAGATGTAAATAGTGAATAAACAGCCTCAGAAGGAAATCCTCTTTGTAAACAATGGAAAAGTAAATCAATTCAAGGAAACAATACCCTAAAAGTATTGATATAACAGGAAAAAAATGAGAATTTATAGAAAAATGACTATTGGTATTTTATTTTTGGATTCTTTTGGTAGCTTAATTAAAAGCATTCATGTTTCTACAGAAATAAATTAGTAAAAGCTAAGTTTAAATTCTTCAAGGATAACTTATAAATTAATTTTCATAGAATTCCACCCCCCCCCATACATTAAAAACTAATCTGCTGAGTGCTTTCTTCACTCTCAAAATGAGCAGGTCCTTTAAAACAAACAAGCAAACAAGCAAAAAAAGGCTTTTTTATTTGACCTTTGAGGCAATTCTTTTTAAAAGGAGGTCTTAAAAGATCCTTCAATATGGAGAAGTGCCAATACTTCGATACACTGAACTGGATGAATCTTGCAACAAGATGAAACTGTTCTAAAGGGGGTCTGGTTCAAGGCTTGACATCTTTTCAAGGTCTACAGGTATGTTCTTGATTCATGTGAATTCACATTGGAGAAACTAACAGGAAAACAAAGATGCGAAACAATTTTCTTTACAACTGCTGTATTGTTCTCTCTGACAGAATGAAATAATATCAAGCAAAAGTATTTTTTTCTCCTTTGATCAGATTCAAATATTTAAAAAAAGCTAAAATTTCTTCTGGTACATAAAGAATTGAGAAAACAGGATTTGTGAGAAAATATAAAATGTTTCTTTTAACTGCAATACTAATGTTATATAATCTGAGAAGTGATAAAGAGAAAAATGAGAGTTTTTCAATTTTTAAAAATAGGGCAGATATTTTTTCAAGTTGCCATTAATGTGAAACCATACATTTTCTCACCTATATAACATA